>NW_011333012.1:126393-195973 GCF_000735185.1 Notothenia coriiceps
CCCAAATCTTTTAAAAACAGGGGTACAACGAGCGGATACAGATTTGCTGCCGATCTGACGTCAAATCGTCAGCGGACCCACAGAAAATTGCTATCAGAAACAATGCCTGGCGTGTTTTGGACGTAATCTCATCTTTGTTTACATTAGCAAGCCTTGCTAACACTCAGAGCTAACCTATACTGTAGAGCACATGTGTTTTAAAAAGCAGGAAATAAAAAAAGGAACTCACCTTGTGATAAACCCGCAAGAGAAAAAGCATTTGAGCTCCATACTGTTTCAGAAATAATCTTTGATGTGGTTTAGAACAGGATGGCGTTTTATCACAGCAGAATTTAACTTTATCTCCGGTAGAATTCTGATCAGGCATTAGCTCCACCTCCCCTTTTTTTTTTTTCAAGCTAAGGACCCAAAATCCGCGTTTCTCTAACAGGGCTGCAAAAGAGGGATATGAGCAGTATGAGGCATGGCTACAATGGGTGAACTGTTTGGTATTTTAAGCAAAAAACTTGGCCCTACAATATATTTTTCCAATATAGCATAATAGGTCCACTTTAACTTTCAACTCCAAACATTCTCCTCATACTGTTTAAGCTTTCAGGCCTTTGTATTGAAATCAAGCAGCTTAACTTTAATACAAGGAAAAACTGTTGGTAAGAGATATGACAGATTTGTCCAAAGCACAAATGTGCTCATTTTAAGTTTTTGAAATATCTCTCAAACCCTTTCATTTTGGTTATTAAAATGTCCTAATACTTGAACAGAAAAGTATTTGCGTACCGGGAAAATAAGAGAAAATAAATAGGATAGAGAGTAATCAGGAGAATGGAATTTAAAATTAAATAAATAACGTTGTGTTTAATTGTACATTTCCCAAAAGATTGTAGATTGGAATAAACAAACAAAACTGATTCAATAGTTTAAAGACCTGAATTTCCTTGTGGAAAAAACCCCATCACAGTCAAACCACCAAAGAAGTTCTCTATCTAGAAGTTTCTGCAAGTGTATCTATTGGCTCCGCACATTAAAATCAGTGCAGTTTATACTGAAACTTTAATGCTCTCAACGTTAGTCTTTGTTAAACATAACAGCAGATAGAATTACTTTTCTGGATTCAATTGAGAAGCAGTTTTTGTAATAAAATACGACTCGGTTATATGGTGCTTTCCTTAGAAATTACAATTAGCTTATAGTGTAGAATTGATGCTCAAATAAAGATGTCAAGACACATCAGCTGCCAAGAAGAGGTAAACTCCTGAGGCTCATACCCACTTGTCCAACATAAAGACAAAGTCTTCTTATGGCACAATGGACTTTTCTATAAAACACCTAGCTTACATGGCAAGGACACTGAGCATCTGGCAGCAAGCTATGCCACTATACCTTATTGTGTGGTGGTATCATAGCCTCTTTCTGACATGGCATCGTCTCATTGCTTGGCTGCCAATACTCTCCTCCCCCCTCAGTGATGGGTTCTGCCATGCTGCCTCCACGATATCATCCCCTTTTTGTCTCATTGAGATTCAGCTTGGCACGCAGAAAATGCCCATTTCTTGGCACCAAATATTGGAGAGAGCAGCACAACAGAAACAATCAGTCTGTCCCTCACAGTCGTCTCTCGTTTCCGTCGATCATCATGGACAAACGCCAACCTGTAAAGGGTATTTTTTGCATTTCTTCATATACTGTACTTTTTTTCGGCGCCTGTGCATTTGACATCACGGATGTCTTTATTAAGTTCAACGTTTACCACTTTTAGACAAGCAGCTATAGGCATCTCTATTTAAAGCAACAGTGACTGAACGTGTCAGTGATATGTTTTTTGGGACATTGATTGTTCAAAATGAGTCTTACATGAAGGTCATGGATTTATAATACTATTCCTTCGTTATACTCTGCAACAGGGCAGCCATTTTCCTATCATCTGCAGCTTGGGGACTGACTTACTGTCAAAGGAAAACGATCACACCAAATGGGAACATTTGAACAAGATAAGAACCATTGCTTTAGTTTTACAATTGAAACCTACCCACACTTAATCGTAAAGGAGGTACTAGTTGGGGTTTAGATCTAGCAGCTTTGGTTTTAATGCATTAACAAACAGGATATTGGGAAACAATCAAAGTAAGAATGACTAAAAAAGTGTACCAGTCTGCAGGCCTAACTGGCCTGGGGTTGTGTGATGTATTCTGCTTGGGAATTATAACTTCTGTCTAATGTTATAGTAGCTGTAAAAGAACTGATGTTTCAATCAGACTGGCTGCTGTTCATTTAATGAAAGAATGCGAAAAACACTTTATGTTTTTAGTCTGATATTATTTTCATATTTTGTATGAAGATGAGCACACATCTTGAAACAACCAAATGTTTCTAGAAGTTTTCAATGCATCACCATCAAACAAATAATAGTCCATCACCACAACAAATGTGTATAGCCCACACAACTTTTCCTGCATAGAAAGTTGAGTCCACTTCTGTTTTCACTCCATCCTCTTTGCGTTGGCGAGGCATTTAGAATATTTTGATACCATTTACTGTCTAATTAATTCAACATCTTAATTAAGGCCTCCCACTCGCTGATGCCCTTGTGCCTTTTCATTCTGCCCCAATGTGCATGCCCTGGCACCATAGCTGAAAAGCTTGCCAAAACATTTCAATCACTGTCGGCATTAATTAGGCCAAAGAGAAATTCCGAATGTTAATGACCTGCCCAGCCGCTTTTCAGCCACCATGGTTCACATGCTAATTTATGCAAAGCACCCTGGCTTTTGCATGGGTTGACCATCGTTGTCTACCATAACAGTGTCTGGGCTCAGTCCGCTCAGCCAAAGTATGGCTCTGTCGGGGACCAGACAGCTCTGCCCAGCTTGTGTCCCAGACTCTAGCTGTTGGCACGGTAAACAGACTCCCTTTTCAATGGACTTTAAGTGGCTTTCACACAGAGCAAAAAGGGTAATATTCTAGAGTCAAACCTTCCGCTCCCCTATTAAACGACCTCAAGCGAAAACAAAAAATCATTTGCTGGATATCTTGGCACGCATATGGGAATCAGCAACAATCAACTCTGTGAAGTAATTTATGAACAAGCAATTCTTTTAGCCAGTCTCAACATCCCCTCTGCTATTCTTTGAGGGAAAATAAACAGTATTTCTTCTGGATAGGGGTTGGAAGGAAGAGGCAAAAGTTAACAGGTTGCACCACAGATGTTTGGTACTGGTGCCAAACGACTTTCTAAGATGGCAGAGGTACTGCCATTTTCCATCGTTCTTCCTTTGCTTTCTGGTTGTAGAGACAGAAATGACTGAACTGGGTGAAACATGCTTAAACTTTGCTTTTTCAAATCTCTGAGGGATAGGAGCTGGAGAGGCACGTTTTCGAGTAAAATAGGCACTGATACTTGGCACAGCTGCCCTAAATGATAAACCTTTTTCATGAAAGTAAGCTCTCTCTACAGTGGTTTATTTTGTATTTTGTAATCATTAAGAAAGCAGCATTTATTTTGCACATCACCAGTATGGGCAGTGTAGCCGATCACCTGTTGTTCTAAAACACTGGCAAAATACTTGCGGAGAGCAATGCTATCGGTCAGATACTGAACAACACTTACATGCACACAGTTGCACTGTCAAGCTAGTTGTAAGTATGGTGAACTGACCCTTGAGTTTACAACTCTCCAGCTAAAATGTGGTAAGCATAGAGACTGTATGCTCCTAGAAAGGAGCATACAGGAGTTATAAAACTGTTAACAGAATACCTAATTTCATGGCGATGGGGTTGTCATTTGAATAATGTTGTTTAACTGTTGTGAATGTTATTTTTGATATTGAAGCAGCTTACGGCAACCAAAGCCACAATTAAATGTCATAGGGAATTTATTTTAGAGTACTAAATGGACAACATGCAGGCCAATACTGTTGAAAATACTTGTTAACAATTGTTTGTCTCAGGTGGATCCAAAATATAACTTATTTTCTCTTTGTTTTTGTCTCACAGTTGGACCAAATAGATGTCTACTGCTGCCTGCAAGAGTATCTGTCCTTAAGGCTGAGGTAGTAGATTGAATAGTTGTGGGGTTTTTGTCCTCCCTTTGAGATAACTATACAATCTACTGTCTTTCCTAAGGAGACAGGTTGATCTTCCAAGCCAAAGCCTGTATGTTCATGGGAGGCTCTGTGGATAAAGGAACTCATGGACACATCAAGTAAAGTAGATATAGGAGATAGCACGTTCTTCACCTTTGAGTTGAAGACTATATAGTATATAGACAGATATACTGATGGAACTAGTCTAATCTAATGACAACACGTACTGAAGTTGGCACATAGAATAAAGTCATGATATTTGGTGCCGGAAATTGAGCCTGGCAAGGTGAGGTAGTAGGTTGTATAGTTTGTGGGATGGAGTAAATCCTACTCAGGCGATAACTATACAGTCTAATACCTTTCTTGAGAGGTACAATGAGTGCTTGGGATGAAGCTCATTCACATGGGTGGTAAAGGGGCCACTCTGACGCCATCATGTGGCCAAAGACTATGATCACTCTGAAGATTATGGAAAGTTTGGTAACTATACATGTTCACAAACATCGTAAGGCTCATTGCAATACTGACATATAAAGGCACTTTCATGGCCATCGCTGCGTAATTCAGTCACATTTTTACCAAATCGAAGTATGAAAAATTGTCAGCTTGAAATAGCTTAAATATTACATTCCCATGTTTTTTTACCAAATGTTTTTTTAAACGTTACATTTAACACCAATGATGTTAAATGCTAGATGCTAAAATATTTAAAATAGTGTTATGAATAAAATATATGAATATATTTCTAATTGTTGAGTATTTTGATCCACTTTCTGTGTGCTTTATTTGACATTTTAATTGATTTGCCTGATTGAATATAATTTGTGAAAATAAAGAGTCATTTATTATTATTAATGGGTTGTACAGGAAGAGATGTTTATCAGGTACACTGTTGATCAATTAAATAAAGCCATACGAAACTAATTTGGATTGCCTAAAATGTAGAATGTTGTTTAGTGTGATAGTTACTGAATCTGATGTATTGCTAAAAAAAGTTGTAATAGATCCTTTGAGAAAATAGTTACAAAATGAGTCACTATAAACTCAGTGTGTTTAGATATGAATCTGAACAGTATGCAAACTTCATACTTCAAACTTTGACTCCACTTCGAGCAATACAATTACTAACAAAGCACTTATATACTAACAAAGGACTGGCTTATCTAAAGCCAGTTGAGTAGCACTTAAAATAGTTTGGCTCTATGAAACCTGATGTACTATTTCTTCAAGTTTGTATCTTATTGGTCGAATGCACTTATTGTAAGCGTCAATGTTCATGATAAAATAGGAAATGACATTGTGGTTAATGCCTTCGCAACAGGAAGTTTTTTTTTTTGATTTAGCTGCATGCTGTATTAGAAGTTGAAAACCTGCTTTGAAAGTGCCCCTGTTTAATGTAGACTAAAGGAGTGATTCTCAAAAAGTGTTCAGTAGAACCTGGGGGTTTGTAAAAATAGTTTGGTATAAATTATATTTATTGTATTTTGGGCCAATAGAAACTCTGACACAATTGTAAATATTACATCAATAAGTTTTAGGATAAAACTACTTTCAATGGCATAAGAGTACAACTCGTAGTGAGCCCTGAAAAGTTTGAGAACCTCTGGACTATAAAAATGTAAAAGTACACTGGCTAAAAATTGTGGCTCGTAAATATGCAAAACCGATTTACAGAAGACAGAAAAGTAAATGCTCACTAATAGACTTTATTCATGGACATTACAGACCATTTTACTTGACTTTGGACTAATTACAAAAGCTGCTGTAGGTACAGAAGAAATTGGCTATATACAGTACAGTGGATTTCTTGATGAGGAAATAAGGAACTTAAAAAAAGATCTAATAACCACTCCTACTACTTCCGCTGAATTTCAGAAATAACAAAGTAAGACAAACATAAATCACAAAACAAATGACAGGCTAATAAAATAAATACTGCTCACGGAAGAAAACGTTTATTCATCTTTGAATTAAATTGATGTACCAATGAAATCAGGTGTCAGTGCCATTAATTGTGAGAAGTTCACGGTTTGGTGTCTATTCATTAAAATCTCTCCTGGCTACACAAATACTATATCTTGTTGTGACTCATTACCGATAATAGCATTTAAATAACTGACTGATTTTGATTTATTTTTACATTTAGCAGACCTAAATTAATTTCTCCAAGAACGTGGGTTTGGTAGTGAACCAGTAGGACAAATAAAATGTCTATGGTATTTGGTTAATGCTTCTTGTTAACGATGGTAGTAATAAAGAAATAGTTTGTTATGTTCGGGGGATACAGAACCCATTGAACAGAGAAATGTGAACATATATGTTACATAATAAAATCCAAAAGCTGTTCGGCGGGCGGAGTGACGCTGCGTAAAACTGCTGTGACGTCATCTTCAATGCGAACCACAAGGCCAATACATCAGCCGTTAGCTGTTAGCACTCAGAGCTCACAGCTCCTCATATCTGTTCAGAAACTAGACATATTCAGCCCGGTTGTTGGCCCGGTAAGAACCTCAATTTTGGAGGGCCAGAAAAAAAGGTGAAAAAGCCCTGAGCCCTACCGCTAGTGGAAAAGCAAAACAAAGCTTAAACCGTGCTACGTGCTGCAGTGGAAAAGCGCCATCATTTTATTATTAAGTTTACAAGCAATACAAGAATGTTTCTAAAGTATAGATAACAATGATAATTGTGCTTGAGATTTCTGAAAACAGACCTGTTTTTTAAAGATGTATTCTCTTTCGAAGATTGTGAAGGTTTTTACCATCAAACAGCGCTTTCTGTTGAAATACACATGAAGAACTGAAACTTGATAGAAACAGCAAAATAACACAATGTGAAACTAAAATAAAGCTCAAGTGGAAGTTGCCCTTCTTCTCTGCAAGACTGTTTTCGCTACACTCCCACTCACACACAATCCTGAACGTAACATATCTTTCTGAGGCTAGATGTGTTTACCGTATCAATACATCTTATGCTATCATCTTATGCCATTATCCCAAATACTAACGAAAGAAGCGAAGACAAACAAGGACATTTTCCTTCAATTATTATTGGCCTCACTGTTCAAGTTACTACTGGGATTGTCTGTTGTCTGGCTTGTCTGAGATCCTTGATTTATTTCTCCACATGAGATGTACTGTCTCCAGAGCTCTAAAGCTCTGGAGACAGTACATCTCATGTGGAGAAATAAATCAAGGATCTCAGACAAGCCAGACAACAGACAATCCCAGTAGTAACTTGAACAGTGAGGCCAANCATCTTTATTGTCATCGTTGTTTCTTGGTACACCGAGTGCACGCCGGGGAAGTCACACCGTCTCCAAACCGACGGAGGGGACCACGAAAGAGTAACGGCACATACTACTCTTGGTCGCTCGGATTATATAGTATATTTGCACACTTTATTCATAAATCTCTGCTACCCTACCGCTCTGGTGTACATTATTTCCCTAGATGGTTTGTAATGTAATACACTGATGTGTCACTCTACCATTATCCGTACGCGTCGACGGGTTCGGAAGGGGGGCGGGGGGTAAGCGCGTCTTTGTATTCGCGTGCGACTACCGCGGTGTGTGCGTCCTGTATGTGTTGGTGAGTCTTCGTGGTGTACATATCGATTAAGTTGTTGTCGGCGGGACCGGAGCTTCTGGTGGTGTCGGACTGTTGTCCATGTTAGCTTGATTCTTCTCCTAATTTTGGACAAAGGTAACTAGCAAACAGAGACCCTTACCGGCCATCGGTGCTCAGTTGTCCGTCCTGTACCCGGCAACAGAGTTAGCGCTCCTTTGACCGAAACGGTTCGGTTATAAAGTTCCTCGATGCAGTAGCTACGGCGGCTTCCTGACAAGGGTTAGAGGGTCGTTGAACTTAAGGTGCTCCGGCGCAGGAACCAAATCCCATTAAGCTCCGACGTGTACCCATCCCTGAAGCGCAGGAAGTTTTAAGGGGTAATTACGAAACGCGTGCCTGGTTAAAGGGGTTTAGACACCGCCTTTACTTCCGCCCGAGAGTATACTGCGTGCGGACGTGGTGACGATCCGGACAATGAGAAGCAAAGCTTACGGTCCTTCCCTAAGAATGGATCAAGACTTCCTTCACCTGGCTTCTGTACACGAAATTGGTTTCGTTCGTAGGAGCGCTAACTCTTTGCGACTGCCACATCGCCATCAATTACATTGCAATCAAATTATACGAGCACAGCACTTTAACGTTGTTGAAAAGCAAGTGGTCATCCTAAGATGCGAGACACTACGACTAAGTATAACTTGAGTTTCCTGAGCATACTAGCCTAGAGAAGTTACTGACTGAGTCTTCTGAGGTTCAGGCATTTTCCTAGGCCTAAAAGGTAGAGATTACTGTGTCAGATCGGATGCCTCGCGATGCATAAATGCCAGTGCACGATGCGCGGTAAGCCAACGCAATGGAAAAAGATAATGGATAAAAAACATAAATTATGTTAATTTGACTTGAATCTGTCACATTACTGGATCTCTATAGATATAAGCTGAAGAAGTTGTGTACAACATTTCAATTACACCAATTTTGGAGTCATTTACTTTATTTTGTTACACACATTGTTAATGATAAAATTAATGTAAAACATAAAAGTAAGAATAAGTGTTCATCTCCATCTCTTATATAGTAGGAGAGACGTCGAAGTACAGAAGATAATAATATTCGAGAAGTCAGTAACTCTTTCTCCCTTTTGTTAGTACAATAAATTCGTAGGTGGTCGATATTGTGTTTATAGTCGTTTTCACACAATAGCTCAACAAATAAACATAATATACACGTCGTTCATATATACGTCGACAACCCTTAGTCTGTCGAGTTCGATATTAGCAATTTATAGATAATTTTCTTTCCCCTGTGTACGTTTTTAGACTTTGATTCTGTGTTCAGACCTCCTGCCGTAATTCGTCTCCAGACCCAACATCCTCACAAGGAATTGCGGCAAAACGAAAGAGGTGCCCACAGGTCCACCTACCCGAGACAGGACTCTAGGCGACACGTGAAAAGTCTAATCCCAGGAAGAGGTCGTCTCAGTAAAAGAGGTCTTACAGGGTTCAATGTCTGCTTTTTGTTGCTTTTTATTTTTTTCACTTATTACTATAATTTGTCTCCAACGTATTTTCATAATAACGTTCGTAAATTGAGATTCTAAAGTCTGTTTGTTTAGGAATTTCTGGTAATTCTCACTACATGACAAAACCAAAAATTTTTTGATTTCTCTAATTTTCCTGTCGGTGTCGAACGTACGGGAAACCTGTCCGTGACGTTTTTGTTTTTAGTTCGTTTTCGCGGACGACAGACTAAACAGCTAACAGGAATAATAAACCTATCCTATTTCAAATTTATTTCTAGAAATTCGGATAATATTTCTACTAGTTTTCCTATGTACGCTCCTCACATCGAGGTTTTAGGCCCTTTTATTCGACGTAAGCACCCGGCGTAAGCCTCTCAGAGGAGAAAAAAATTTACCTTGTCGGAAGAAAGCCCGTCTTCACCTGCACTACGCAGATGTTTTACGTCGGGGCTCCCGTCGGGACTTAACTCTCGGTCTCCTCTTCCTTTCTCGGTGACGGCGGAAGGAGTCCAGCGAAATCTCCGGGACAAAAACCCCTAACCTCGTCGACTCCCTCTCGACGTGGAAAACCTCTGTTTTAGTTACCTTTCTCTCTCTTGTTCGGTGTTTGGGTGGGGCTCGTCGCTCGCTGTTCGCTGCCGCGGTGCTCGCGTGCACTTGGTCGTAACATGTTAAACTTTCACTGTCTTTAGTAAGAATAAAATCTGCCTATCCTCTCGCGCTCGCCCAGTAGACTCCGCTCGCTTGAACCGACATGCCTTTTTGACAACCTCTCGCTCTTTACCGACGGTATACCGCTTTCTCGGCCTCTTATGTATTGCCTTCTTCTTTACTATATTGTTCTTTTTCTTTTTTTTATGAACAGACAAACCCATTCTGCTCAATTTATTCCCCTACACACTAACAATTAGTTACGCTACAAAAATTAATACTTCCCATAAATCTCATCAACAGACACATTCATCATAACATACACTCTAAATATTAAATAATTTATTTTTATGACAATACTTGTCGCTATGCTTACAGATAACAACTATCAATGGTTCTCTTATGTAACATATAAATTATGAATTGTATTTGCGCTCATCTATCTATGGGACACTGTTTTTCTGTCGTATATCGCTCGTCACACACTGCGTTATTCTGGTCGGTATCAACTGGTCGTTTTGGTCGTATTCACCCAAAACAGTAACCACCTCACACCATACGACAATACGACATACGAAAAGTGGACTCCGCTCCTCTACTGCGGTCGTATCCTGCGTACGTATGCGCTCGTATCTTGTCCGTATGCGTCGTATCTGGTCGTATTGGTGCTATGGTCGTCTCTGGCTTCATGTTTACGATGTTTTGTGTTGTAATTCGACTATGTCCGTAAGGTTGCATAGACAAGAAGCTCGCCTCAAAAACAGGAGAAGTAGACACATGAAGCGGCATTCAAATAGACAAACGCCTGAGGAGACGAAGAAAGAGACGGCGTGTACCACGTGTATGACAGTCGGAGTTTGAGCATTCTGGAGAGACCTCAACAAATTACACGTCTCTTTTCAAATTTGATAAACGGACGAGTGGTAGAAGCAAACAACAAGCTAGACTTTTGAAATTAGAGGAAGATAAGGAGGACTTTTACAAAAAAGTTATAGAGATTGTTGTCCAGAAGGATACACTTCATCTTCAAGTCAAGGTAAGACCACAATTGTAATGAAAATGGGATCTTACTAAGAGAGAACAATCCAATATTTAGATTTTGGGTATCCTTTTGTTGAACAGTCTGTTTAAAATGAATCGAAACATCAGACTAAAAAAGCTTTTGAAAATAACAGAATATTTCGATTAAGGTCAAAATATAATATTTGTAAATCTGACTCTGAAAGAGTCAGTGCCTCACCAGCCATGAACCTCACCGCACGTCACGTATTCATCTGTTTAGCCTATTTATAATAATTATATTTATAATTATTCTTATCATGTAGACTCCTGCACTGCTATTTTGCACTTCTGGTCAGATGTCTAACTTACATTTCGTCACTAGTACATATAGAGACAAAGTTGAATCTGAATCTGAAATATGATTTCCCAAATCTGTGTATACTTTTTACAGTAATCTCTAATTAATCAGGCCACTTCAGGGCCCCAATTCACTGTCTTTATAATTGAATAGTCTTTGGGGAATTATTTTTTATTGAAAGTATAGTTTAAATAATTGTTAACTGGCTTTATAATTGTTTTCCGTGACAGAATAAACTTTATGCATGACAAGTTAATGGCACCAAATATCACTGTCACCTTTGCAAAATGTCAATTATAATAGACATATAAACAAACTTAATTTAAAATAATAATTAAGGTGTAATTTGGGCTAATTCGATAATTGAATGCAAATATGGTAATCAAGTATTGTATGTAAGTCAGTAACATTCATTCTTTTGATGCATATTATAAGATGATAAATACACCACCAGTGGTACAAAGACAACACAGCAGATACGTGAGAGAAAAACATTCTCAGAGTTTAAGAACAAGGATGTGGGATTCTTATTGGTATCAAAAGTATTATATGCTGTTACTGTAACTGAATTGACAAATGCAGCACAATACAAATCAGCTCAGTGTTGACTGTGACATTGTACCTGAAAGAAACTCATGGATTAGTGGAATAGTGGCTTGTTGACCTTGATGTTTGCATGGTGAATTTGGTTGTGGCTTACTTACCTTCCATGCTTTAGGGCAGCAGTTTAAAAACAAAGTATTTTGCACGGTCACAAATCTGTGTCAATAATCACAAAACATAAAATGTGGTAAAATTACTTTAACGGTAAAGTTACTTGTGTAAGATGCATTTGTTGTCAATGTTTTTTTCTTTCTTGAAACCACAATATTTTTATTTGATCCAGCATTAAAAAAAATGAAATTCTATAATACAATGACAAACAAGTATAATGTCATTAGCCTGCAAAAAGATGCAGATGCATAGCTTGAAGGCAAAGTAAAAAAAAACTTGTGTGGCCAAGAACTTCCTCAAAGGTTTCACAATAACTAGATGAATGATATAAATGCCCAACAGCACAGTCTCAGACTCACATTCAGACACGCAACACCATCAGCTATCAAACATTAGTCAGAGAGTCACAGGAAGCAGAATGAATGTGGAGGAAATTATCTACACGTTTTTCGAGGTGCTCATTGCTGTTAGCTGCTGTCTTGGTAATATGTTGGTGATTTTGGCGCTGTGGACCAGTAAAATCATTCAGGAGCCCACCTTCAGTCTTATCGTCAGTCTGGCTGTGGCTGACTTTTTGGTCGGCTGCGTTGCCATACCGATGGCTGTGGTGGTGGACGGACGAGTGCCCACTTCATTTCATGGCTGTGTCTTCATCAGCTGTGTGGTCATCCTGTTGACTCTGGTCTCAGTTTTGTCCCTCACGGCTATTTCTGTGGACCGCTTCCTCCGGGTGCATATCCCTCTCTGGTAAGACCTCTTCTGGATTGTTTATTGTGCAGAGAAAAGTTAAATATTGCTGCTCAATTTGGCTTTAAATCATAAGCCTTACATCAATATCTATTTTATGTTAAACTCATCTCTTGCCCTTTTGCATGGATTGCACTATAACAACTGTACATCACTACAATGACTTGATTGTTTCATATAATTTGTAAATGCACTGTGTATTTTTAATACATGATTAATGTTATCAGGATTACATTTTTTTTTCTTTGTAGGTACAAAAGGACTGTGACGCAGAGACATTCTTGCCTTGTGGTCGCAGCATGTTGGCTTTTTGCAATACCACTGAGTTTTGTTCCCGTGCTTGGATGGTACAACCATGACACCCTGTCTAAGTCAGCAAACTCTATTACCTGTGAGTTTATTGCTGTTATCCCCATGTCATACCTGGTTTACTTCAACTTTGTTCTCTGCTCCCTGATACCACTGTTGGTGATGACCGCTCTTTACGGCTACATCTTCTACACCATCCGAGGAAACCTTCGAGATAAACCAGGCAACGGAGCTCAGAAACAGTGTCAGAAGTACCTGAAGAAAGAGAAACAGCTGGCAGGATCTCTGTCCCTGGTCTTGGCTCTGTTTGTCTTGTCCTGGCTCCCTATCCACATTATAAACTGCATTACTTACTTCCGTGGGAATAACGATATACCAGTTGTATATATCTATGTTGGCATTCTGCTTTCTCATGCTAACTCGGCTGTAAACCCAGTTGTGTATGCGTTCAAAATAGAAAAGATCAAGACAGCGTACCTAAAGCTCTGGAGACAGTACATCTCATGTGGAGAAATAAATCAAGGATCTGAGACAAGCCAGACAACAGACAATCCCAGTAGTAACTTGAACAGTGAGGCCAATAATAAGTGAAGGAAGATTTGTTTGCTTCTTTGTTGCAAGCTTATACTCATATTGTTACATCTAAAAGATCCATACATTTTCTTGTATGTATTTCATTTAGCTTTTGCACGTTTTTAGTTCAGAAATCTTTGTTTTTATAGTTTATCAGTGTTTTTTTATTTGATCAAAGCATTGTAATATGTTTGCTGGAGAAGAAATCTGAAGCAGTTCACTCAATTCCTACGAACTGTCTTTTCCTGCGGCGAATGCTTCTTGGCAAAATAAATAATCTTGATCGACTGGAAACTTCCTGCTTTGCACTAATGTCAGAGGCAACTGTGTGAGACTGGTCTTGTATGTAAACTTAAAATGTCTTTTTTTTTCAGTCTTATTTTTTTGTACAATACTCAATCAATCAATGTTTATTTATACAGCCCAATATCACAAATGTTACATTTGTCTCAGTGGACTTCACAGTTTGTACAGAATATCAGTATGACAATATGACACCCTCTGTCCTTAGACCCTCACATCGTACAAGGAAAAACTTCCAGAGAAAACCCACAGTTTAAAGGGGAAAATGGGAGAAACCTCAGGGAGAGCAACAGAGGAGGGATCCCTCTCCCAGGACGGACAGACGGGCAATAGATGCCGTGTGTAAATCAAAAAGATAATACATTTACAACATAGGTAGACCAAATGTTTGGAAATGCATGTGTCTATAATAAGAAGATGAATCCACGAGGATGTCAGCAATCTTGTGGGAGCCATCAGGGAAGTAGTATGGTGAGAGTCAGGCAGGACCGCAGAGACAGGTTCAGCCACGACTCAACAATACTGGAATACAGTGACCTTTCTTGTATCCTGATTGCAAAATGCTCTTCAAAGTCTTCCCTTTCTCACCAAGCCCAAATATCTCAACATCTACTACATGGATTCCATAGAATTTGGTACTCATGTTCATGTTTCTCTCAGGATGATTGAATCACTTTTCATCCAGTGCCATTATATCTAATGTATAAAATAAAACTAATGACATTACAATGAGCCTTAGCTGTACTTTGGGTTTCCAGCTAATCATTTATAAAATGAACATCAGGCAGTATTAAAGAAGGCTTGAAAATAGCAATTAAGATCACATAAACGTTAAAAGGTTCAATGAGGTTAGAAATAAAGTGTGTTCAGGGACTTTTTCTCAAAGACTTAAATACAATCAGAGCTTTGCTGCAACCAGGAGGCGCACCCCCTGTTGGTCATTAGATAGAATGCAAGGGCACTTTCCAGTGAGCATGCAGATATTCCAACAAGTCCTCCAACTCATACGACCAAATAGGTCGATTGTTCAGCAGCTTATTACGACCTATAGTCACGCTTTAAAGTTTAGCACCTCTTCTACGTAAAACAAAACTGTTAGTGGAAGGGCACTCAAAGCGGGGCGGGAGCGAGGTTACTTGGTAATCTGGTAATCATTCCATATTTTCGTTTTTTCGTTTTTTCGTCGCGGTATATCTATGTTTGCCGCGACCGTTTTCCGGAGAGCTGCGAGAAAGGCAAATGCACAAATTATTTCTTTTTTTTAACCCTACCCTCTATGTGCCTAATGAATGGAAAAAAAAATTAATACAAAAGAACAATAGACAGTAACCCAAGTCAGGACGAAGTAAGTGTTTGGCATTGTAAAAAAGAGAAACGTCCAAATACTGCTACCATTCAAGGAAAAAAATAAAGATAAAGGACGAAAAATTTGTGTACACGAGATTGTCGTCCCAAAGGGTTTCACCCCTCCAGCCGCTCTGGGACTCACCCCAGCGCTCTACTAATCTTTTATTTTTGCCTTTTATTTTTTTATTAACTAATTCAAAAAATATTTAATGTAAAAAAAAAATTTCAATAATTATTGATTGCACGAGGGGGAAACTGTTAGTGATCGCGGTCACAAAAAGTCTTTTATTTTAATTAAGTGAGTCGGGGGGGTCGGGGGGGGTGGCGGGCTGTCCCCTGCGGTCAGAGACCGTGACAATAAAACCCCCAGCGCCCGACTTTTCAAACCCTTTGGGACGTGTCATGACCAATCGAGACTCACAATCGCTCCGAACGATTACATTTGTTCTGCCTCTAATGCATGTTTGTGCAGTCCGTAAACAAAAACTATCGGTTGAAAGACACCCCAGGCGACGGCTAAACTTCTGCAGACGAGCCGTTCGTTTAGACATAGGCGTGACACATGTGGGCAAAAATTTTCTCTAAAACCCATGGCCTCTCTTTTTCTCTCTCCCAAAATAAAAGACTGCGACGCACTCAAGGGGCTGCGTGGCCACTGTGTGTAAAATACATAATTTTCTGTAGTGTTTTAACGTAAAACGTACTATCCAGGGAAAATCATATATATACGTAGGTGCAGTGTATAAGTCTAAAGTCAGCCCGTAATAGAAGGTCCAACACGTGTTTCCAGAAGATTAGTCCCCGAGATTATTTTATCTCTTGATGCACGTCTACACATCATAAATTACGTTCGGCTTGGCACATAATGTTACGGCAATACACTACTGAAAGTTTCTTCTTTTCGTTCTTTGAGCCTTATTTAAAAAAAAAAAAAATTACAAAAGCCTAAAGTTGTAGCGTAATGTGTGGTATATGGTATGCTGGGAGGCCTCGCCAAACGTTAACGGCGCGTTTAACAAACAAAACAATGTNACCACCACAGCCATCGGTATGGCAACGCAGCCGACCAAAAAGTCAGCCACAGCCAGACTGACGATAAGACTGAAGGTGGGCTCCTGAATGCTTTTACTGGTCCACAGCGCCAAAATCACCAACATATTACCAAGACAGCAGCTAACAGCAATGAGCACCTCGAAAAACGTGTAGATAATTTCCTCCACATTCATTCTGCTTCCTCTCTGACTCTCTGACTAATGTTTGATAGCTGATGATCTATTGTCTCTGAGTGTTTGTCTAAGACGGAATGTGCTCTTGTGAAAACTTAAAGGAAGTGCTTAGCCTGTCAGCAGTTCTTTTAATAATATATTTAAAGTGAATTTAGTCTGCAAGTAAGATCCAGCCACAGTTGAGGTGGTTTATATTTGTGTCAAATAACAAGCTATCAGGCCAGAACAGAGGAAGCCACAAAACCACATCCTTCATTGAATAGTGTGCTATACATCCAAACAGAACCACTGGTATAAAGCATCTTGACAAGTGTAGATGATGTCGTGTTTATGCCGATTAGGTGGTGCATTGCATTCTGGTAAACATTTAAGCAAGAAATTCATTTTCCTTTAGTCAGGATACTTTGAGTTTCCAGTGCACTCTGCGTCATTTGAGGTGCACTCACCAGTGCACTCTGCGTCATTTGAGGTGCACTCACCAAAAAATACAAAACCATAGTTCAAGCATGTTGACTTATCTAAAAAGGCCCCATTTTTCAATGCTCTAATAGTATATAAATAATAAAACAAATAGTTAATAAGTATTTATACTATAAGTGAACAGTTATAGAATAATATGTGGGTTTTCTGCTCCAGCACAACACTTTGATAGCTCTTAATTCAACAAGATGACTTGAAATATTTATTTTCCAGATCCAGATCCTACTTTTGGAGCATTTCTTCCTTAAATGTCACACTATGCTTTATCACAATGTTTTTAGCTGATTGACCATCATTTATATGTAATATATGTTTTATTTTGTTTCAGCTCTATTAGCTCCATGTTTTCTTTTTGTGCCTTTCATTTTTGGAGAATAGTGTGCAGCGTTTTTAAGAACGTAAACTGTCTGGAAATGTGACAAAATGAAGTATACTGAAACCAATGTACATACCCTACATTCTTAAAATGTCCTTAAATCACTGTGTATCATGGATTTAGGACACACTACTAGTCGTGTTGTTGTGACACAAATTTGAAATAATTAACCCTGCAGTATTTGCATTTCAGTTTGTGTAATAAGTAAACATGAAGGATTTCCCGTCATGCTTACACTCTGGGTTACATCAGTGCAGTTTGAACCCTCTCAGACAGGGTGGATGCATATTGCACAGAATTAATTGGTCAGTGATATCTTTATAACACTGACCTGAGAGCGATGAAGAGGAATCACAGCCACGATGAAGACTCTGTGTGTCGCTGCTCTTGTGCTGAGTCTCTCCTCAGTGTGCCAGCCTGCGCCGCTGGCCTGTGAGAAGCTGCTGCAGCCAGTGAACAAGGCTCCAGATGTAAGTCTCCTTTCACATTTATAACTCCCTTTGTATTTTTCTTAGTTTTATTAGACAGATCTAGGTTGAATATACTGTAACGATTTGTGCTACATTTCTTTTTCCCTGGGCAAGCAACATCCTCACTGTTAAAGTTGTATTTTGAAACATAAAGGAAACATACATTTGACATATATCATATTTCTTATTTCAGTTGACTGGGAATTGGCGAGTCATAGCCATGTCCTCTGAGATATGTTTGTGGTCATTACTCATGAGGTATGTTTTATGGCCAAGTGTTGAAGTGGACATTACCTCTACAGAGACACCGAACACATTTATTGACAACTACAAGGGGAAATCAATGTAAGCAACCTTATTTACTGTTGTTGTGGTTAATTATCAACATGAATCTGATGCATATCTCTCTGTATTTGTATACTTAATATTTGTGCATCATACATCAACATGTCTTGTGTGGATGTTCTTTCAGTTAAATCTTTAAAACATGCTTTTCAGGTTCGGAGTATGCAACAATGGTTCTGGAAATGGATTTGTGTATGGGAACAGCATATCCACTGGGAAATGTAAGATGTTTTTTTAAGGACCGATGCTCTTTAATTATCTTCTTAAAATCACTATTTTGAAACTAAAGACTTGTTTTTAATATATTACAAGTTCTACACTGTATTTTTAATATCATCCACAAACAATGATTTGAATTACTGTATGTTATATATATTTTCAACATCTGGATAAGATGTAGTGTTTATGTGATTATAAAGTGATAGTTTTTATGTAAATGATTTAATTATTACCATCCGTATGCTTTAAGTGTTTCCAACAGATAGCCCATATGATGAACCAGTGGTGCTGCTGCAGAGTGGCTGTCCTGACTGTGTCGTTTTGAAGCAGGATCACCGATTTAACGCCTACATATTGCTTATCAGTAAGGAGAAAAACATTTAAAAATGTAAACTAAAATGAAAAACGATGTAATAATATTTTCAATTGAGGTGACACACATTAACATATAGCTTAACCTTTAGATGCATAAGTGGGCATTTTTTGACCCGGTGAGGTGGTTTTCTTGAAGTATCTTTGTAATTACATTTTTTTATCATTTCATATTCCAGCCATTCCTCAAAAAATGTGTTGGATATCATGCCATTCAAATTTTAAATTGAAATTGTATACATTTTAAGAAATTGTACCCCAAGCTTCCATAAGTGGGTCAAAAACGACCCGCATGCATTTTTTATGGAATCCTATGGGAACCTTTGATTCTTATCACCTGTTGCTGTCAGGAATACATTCACTGTAGACCACAGAGACTACATCACAAGTGGCACCTCTCAGGAAGATTATTTTACACAGCAAGGTCTGATACCAGTCAATATAATAATAATAATAATAATAATAATAATAATAATACTTTTATAGGGCTTTTCAAGGACTCAAAATCGCTTTACAATATAAGGGAAGGTTAGGGTGGGGGGTATAGGACTATCAAACTTGATCAACCAGCATGGACCATGCTGGTTGATCAAGTTTGATAGTCCTATACCCCCCACCCTAACCTTCCCTTATATTGTAAAGCGATTTTGAGTCCTTGAAAAGCCCTATAAAAGTNTGGGGCCGGGCCCGCCCATCCAGGATTTGGGCCCGCCCATACAGGATTTGGGCCCGCTGTTTTAATCAGGGCTGAAAACAACATATTAATTTTTTTATTATTAGGCCTATGTGTATTGTTGTTATTTGTAGGGCTTTGTCCTAATATTTATTTTTGTGTTGAAAGATTGGTTTAATATCATTTTTGCTATGAAATTCTGAATAAAATTCTGAATGAAAGGCTGCGCGCGAGACTGGTTTTTCGCTGGATTGAGTCGTGTGGGTTTTTGAGTGAGATGAGGCACAGCAGCCTGTCAGTTTACTCTTGCTAGGTTAGTTTGGCTATTATCATTTATATTTATCTGCAACAATGGATATCAGGAAGTGGTTCACGAAAGGAATATGGCAACTCAGCGCCAGATGCAGGCACATTAGAATAAATCAGTTACGTTACCAACGAGCTAGCAAGCCAGCCAGGGACAAGGGACGCTGGCAATCAATTATATTTTGAAGAGAAATTGACTCTCAAGCCGGCTCTCTCATAAACTGCTCTGTGCGCAAGCAGACCGCTGCACACGCTCTCTGCCTCGCTCCATCTCTCTCTCTCCCTTTCTCTCCATCGCTCAACCTCACTCCACCTCTCCACCCTGTGTGTGCTCAAGTTTGCCTGTGTGCTTGCCCAAGTTGGCACAGCGTTACAAATGTGCCACAAAACCGACCAATGGATGTATAAGACCGTCAACAGCCTTATGGCAACCTAAAACCCCTCTCTTTCCGTAACAACAATTCACGAGCGCCTCCCTCCTCCCCCCCTTGACAAATCGCGAGCGTCTAACAGCCCCAAAATAAAGTCCTGGGCCGCCGGACAGCTCAGTTGTTGGAGCTGGCAAATTATTAAATATTGATGAGTAAAACAAGCTGCTCTGGGCTACAGTTAAGCCCGGAGCCTGTTTTTCAGGCCTCAGGCTCGAAAATGACATGCCCAGAACAAATGACTATCTTCACTTCTAAAAGGGGTACATTAATAATCTTTTTTCTCAAAGCAATGATAAACCTGTGAGTTTGCTATAGAAGTGTCAGAATCAATATCGATGTTTTTATTTTAAAGTAAATTCAGATTGAACATAGTCAAAAAATGTAAATGATAGTTTCCGTCTAAAAAAAAACATGACTTATAGTGAAAACCACCCTTGAATGATGGGATAGACAAAAAGCTTTAGGAATCCAAATGATAACATATAATAAGAACCCTGTATCAAGATTGATGCAAAACAAGTTAAATTTGACCTTTTTAGAGAGATTTAGCAAAAATAAGTCCAGGCGGTCTCACCTCTGGGTGTATTTGCCGTATCTCTGGAACCCATTGGTCAATTTGGGTGATTGACACCTCTTTGTAATCGTTAGAGCCAATAGAATCGGGGGGAAGTTCCTAAATCCATCTAAACATTACCATTGGTGAGTTAGAATGATGTGCTCGCAGCATGCCCAAAACCGGAAGTTCTGTTACATTCTATATGAAAAATAGGTTTATTGCCATAAATGTTATGATGGATTATCAGTAATCATTTCAAAGTGACACAGAGACATTGGATTAACCTTCAGCAGCGTTTAAATGCGTTTTAATGCCGTTGAACACAACTTTTGATCAGAAAACAGCAAAGATTAGATGTATTTTCCGTTTTGGCTCCGTAGAGTGAAGTTGTGTGTTGTCTTTCCTAGCTTTCGCTGCCGTGAGTTTTGGTCGCACAGTGATGATACTTATACCAATGGAATTTGTGGAATCTCAGCTTTCATATGATATCTAGTTTGTGCAGATAGCATGAAGTATAAAATATCGCTACCATGAGTTATGTGCGTTAGAATTGTTGGAGATGGAATTGTATGGACATAGATGTTAGCAGAACAAGATGTGATGTGACTGCATGTTGGCTAATAAAGTTGGCTAGTAAAGCTAGTCTAAAGATACAATATTTTTTGTTTAGTGTCTTCTGTCATTGTTCTTGCTGCGTATGTTGGCCAGGACAGTCTTAAGAAAGACAATATTTAATCTCATTAAAGCTTTAAATTAAGAAGCCACACATTTAGGGACATTGGAATTACATGGTGCAGTTTTGTTAGTTTTTTTGTAATTTATTGTCAAGACCACAGTAGAAGTTCCAAAATAATTTAAAATAAATTAAAATGCATATTTGCAACCTATCTTTTTTTGATGAATCATCTCTTAAAAATATATCAGTTTTAAAAAAACGGTTTTATGTGTCCACATCTAGGTAGCAAGTGACCCAACAAGGGATCACAAACCTGTGATTGAGAAACCCCGGTCACTGTTTGACACTGAATCCATATGAACTTGTGGCATTCTGAGCTCTCTTTGAGCTGCGTGCGGTTTTCTATACTGTGTCTGTTATGCCCTTGTATCCTGACCCAACCTTGTATGTTATTTTCAATGAGGAGAACCTCTGCCTGAATATATAGGATTACTAGACTGGAATAACCAGCTGCCTTTACAACTGCTATAAGATTACCAGGCTGGAATATCTAATCCGTGCTACCTGACATGCACTTTGAAATCCTGTCACCCTTAATGGACTAGCATATGGGCTTTTAAGTTATAATTACTCAGATCATGTTCACAAGATGAGGGCCCACAGATTTTGTTACTTTGACATTTACAAAGACTAATAGAGTGTAGGGAAATAAGTCTAGAGGTGCATGTCAAAAAAGAAAAAGTCAGACAAAAGACCCCAACGTTTACCCAGAGATTCCCCATCAAGCAACCAATCACTAGAACCAATAACCATAGACACAAACACTCCGGCTGTGATTTTTATGATTGAGAATATGTGTACTCTGACTGGATTCATCAGAGCAGAGCTGAATAATATGAAAATATATTGACTGAGGGAAAATCTAGCTGATACAGCACCACACATTAAGAAAATACAGACGAATAGACAAATTCAAAAATTCAAATAAATCAACAACAAATTGGATTAGAAATTAAACTTTAAAAAAGTTATTACAAATGGACAAATCTAATCTACTTCATCAACAATTCACACAAACTTAAGGCAGGGATCCCGCAAAACATCCAACAGGAAACACTTATCATAGAAAATATGTCAAAGTACATTAAAAAAGCAGGACAGTAGAGAATGATAATGCATATATCTTGCCCTAAAAGGGTTTGGATTGGCAGACAACCATGGCTTTTATCTGTTGAAAATACTGGAGCATTAAGGAGATAAATAACCATATTTTTCTTTAATGAAAACCAAGCTAAATATATACATTAGCTTTGTGGCAGGAAACACGTCTCCAAATGAATGCTGAGTTTTTCTCTTAAAATGCTAAATAATATTTTGTTGGCCCCTTAGTGGCCCCCAAAAAAATCAGCCATTGCAGGTTTTGACTAGATTCCCAATTCCTTTGTATTTACATATCATGCGTCTTTATATTATTGCTCTTCTTCATTTCGTATGACTTACTTTAAAAAATAAGAGTGCCTGGTGCACGCGTCCATGTTTAAGCCGGACCAGGGGCTTTTTTTGCATTACATCCCTCCTCTCTTTTCCAGAAAAAAAACTTGAAACAAGAGTTTACTGTATACTAGATGAGTGTATTTTTAAAATAATGTACCCAACAAAAAATTATAAAAACTGGCCCTAATTATAACATAAATAACACTCACAGGAGCTACTTTCCTGTATAAAGAGTTAATTGTTTTAAGTAAATCTATATTATTTATAAATGTATCTAACAGAGACAGCATTCATCGACATTGCTGTAAATATGCAATAACTGGTAAAACAAAAAAGTTATTATTCACACAAGATTAGCAAAAAATAAGTATAAGAAAACAAGAATACAAGGTAAAAAATATTAAGAGTAGAGAAAACTAATATTGTCAGATTTAAGAAATCCAATACAAAATCCCCTAAAAATATATGACTCATTAAATATTATGAATGCAGGATCATAACCTGTTATTAAGTATCTTCACAGTCGTTCATTTTACTTTTACTGAACACACTAGAGCTTTTTAGATCACTTCGGTGTTGAAGTTTATTTCCCTTATATTCATATCGCACAAAGACGAGCTGTGTGAAGGTGCGCAGGACGTGTTTATACCTCTGCACCATCAGTACATACACAACCAAGCTGATCGAGAAACTGCTTCGTCAACACTGTTAACGGGTAAGGTGACGGTGTCATTGGGGGAGGGATGGACGCAGGGAGCGATGGATGAAGGACGGACGGAGGGACGATATCCCTGAGACGAGTGACACTGCAGTAACTGCAGCCCACCCTCATCCTGTGGCTCGTATCTCACCCATTAACCTCCCCTCTCCCTCTCTTTCTGAAACAAATCGGTTAGCAGGGGAATGGATCGATTATTTACCCTCTCAGTCTGACTCCTGCAGTGTATGATCCCTCCATCACTGTCTGTCTTCCTCTCTCTTTGCCTGTAGCAAATTATATTATGAAGCGTTTAAGTGGCGGGTCATGCCTCAGCTGACTGCGTTCTCAATGACATGTCTAGGACATCACACAAGAAAAAGATCCCTTTATATCGTGCATGTCAAGTCAGCTGGTGTTTGTGTGTGCAGTTGAACGTCCCTGGCACACCTTTATCTATACCTTGGGTACAAACAAATGAAGTTTATATTCATCGATGAGCATCATGTCCCCCGTGAGGACACATAATGAGATTTCTTGAGGTGACAGTGCATGATGATGTATAGCAAAGTCTTCAAACAGTCTTCTGTGACCTTGGATGCATCTGCTCGTGCCTGCAGTGGTGCTACTCGCGCCGCAATGTTACAGAGGATCTGCAGGCAGCTAACTCCAGGCTGCGGCACGAGCGGAGTGAGAGGAGGGGATGATTTCTTCCTGACTTTAGGCACCTGGTTCTCTATCAGGTAACACAATATTCAACTTATGTTGCCAAATTGGCCGTCCTTCTGAAAAAGAAGATGAACTTTGATTAAAGTTTGCGCTCCTTGAGGGTATTCAAGTGGAGTAATACAAGGAAGTGCAGTCTTTCTGTGATTATAATTTGACCTTTGAATTAGGCTTGGTATATTGCATGATTCTATGACATATTTTTCACAGCCAGAGAGCTACTGTTTTAATGTGACAGATTTTCAGTAGCTGGCAGGTGCAGGAGTTGGCAGGGACAAAATAAATGAGAAAAACACAAACACATCTGCAGGATTTTCCCAGAAAGGTCTGTTATTCTAAACACCGTAAACACTCCTATAAATCTATAATCGACACCTCTAGGGCAAACGAGTGCCCAGAATAAATGACCTCAGTGAAAACCTCAAGTATTTATCAATGGTATTGATCCTAGAGTGCTGCTTAATTCTTGTTTTTTGGCACAAATTGGCATATGTCTATGGATTTCAGCAAAGGCATACAGAAATAAAGTAAGATTTAGATTTCAGGGAGGAGTTGGAAAATATTTGTGACAGTTTCATAGAAAACTGGTATCACTAAGGATATAAACCAGACAGGGCTGAATCTACTGGACAGATGTATGCTGCTGCAGGTATTGAGAGCTGTGACAAGTGCTGTATCAGGGGAAGAATAAAGTATAACCCCCAAGGTGAGGCTGGATTGGAGGATCCTGCATGTGGATGCTTACTCTGCAGGAAAGAGGGGAAAGAGAGGGTCCCACTCTCCCCTCACCACGTCAAACAGTGATTGGCTCCTTCAGGGTAAATCTCCTATCAGAGAGCTTTATCTTCCTCACTTATCCCACTGACAGAGGAGAGAGCAGGGAGAACAGAGCCAGGTGACCCCCACATTCAAAACAGTGAGTTTCCTTTGTGTGTGTGTGTTTGTCTTAGTTTGTGCATGTGTAAGTTTGTGTGTGGTTACCTCTGGGATCTCTGGTTTCGTATAGGGTGTTAAATTACCCAATGGGAGCTTTAATAGAGCTAGAGACACTCTCAATTGTGAGTCTGGATGAGAGAGATTGAAGGGAGGAAGGGGGAGCAGAGCGGAGCTGCCAGGCAGGACAGAGCGGGCACAACAACTGAGAGCAGAGCCGGGAACACGGGTGAGTGGTGCGGACCTACGCACACAGCTGGATTTAAACTTTACACTTAAAATAAAAACATATTTGTATGTTTTTGTGGGTGCTTTGATAAGGGTAGTGATGTCATGTCAGTGTATCTGTTTTATTTCAATGCTGTGTGAGATGAAGTTCGTAAAGTAAGATTTTAGTCACAAAAAGTTAATTTTAGAAAGAATAAAAAGTGTCTAAGACAAGTATAGATTTACAACACTTTTTTCAGTTTGCTGTATCTTCACCTGTCCTTTGTCTTGGACTCAATAACACCTCTTTGCTGAAATGGCACAATCAAATCATTTATTCTTTTGCTCATATCGTATCATGATGACCTTCGATAAGAAGATACAGGCGCATATCCTGGATTGTTACGTTATCTGCTACGATGCAAATGGGAATAGAACCAGATGAGTGTCTCTGAGTGCGCAGGGCCTTTGGTGTCAAGTGGACACAGGGGTTGCAGCTAAAAAGTGTTTCAGGATTTAGTTACCTGTCTAAATGACAAATGGAATGATAAACAGCTACTTAGAGATAAAGTTAATGTGAGCAGCGATTGACTGAAACAGTTTAGACACTGACGTTCAAACAAAAGGAAATCAATGGTTTTGATGAGTTTCTGCTTCCAGTCATAAGATATGATGTCTTTTTTCATTAGGAAATCAAACATGTTCAGTTTTGCCGCACATGATCAGCAATGGCAAGTAATACCTATTGCTCATGTAAGCACTTTCATGGATGATTTTGCAGAGCTTGTGTTTTCATTTAGTTCATGCTTGAGAATTGAAAAATAACTATACAAGCACAGTATCCGATGGCCAATTCTCTGCTGATGCAAACACGAGCTGACAGAAAATCTCTTTACCGACAAAACTGTTTTGCACTATTTGACAAAATATAAAATGGCATTTTTCCTTCCACATCTACAGATTACACCGAGGACTAAATCAAAACGTGGCATACGGCTGCCTGAATGATAACCAGGAGGAGGGAACCCCTGCCAGCCTCTTCAGCCTGGCTCCGGTCGCGGTGCCCCCGCCACAAGACGGACAATGGAGGTGCCCCTTGTTAATTTTGAGAACATGGATGATGTTGGCATTAACCTGGGGGACCCGAATGACTCCGGGTACCCGACTTCACCCCCCTCAGAGGCTCCCGATCAGAATCTTTTGCCCCACCGCCTAAGTTCACCTCATCAGTCGCCACACAGAGGACGACGTAGACATCATTCTGGTCAAGAAGGACTGTCACCTTCCACTCCTCCGTCTCTCACAGCTAAAGCAAACTCCAGCAGTGGCAGCCTGATCTCTAATCTGAAGCTCCTGATCCACAGTGAGTCTCCCACTGACAGTGTCTTCAGTAAGATGGCTAAGGATTGCTACGAGAGTGAAGATTTGTTTGAAAAGCACTGTATTGAAGAAAAAGACGAGAAAGTTGTCATCAATGTTTCGGGTCTGATGTTCGAGACCCAGCTTAGCACCTTGAATAACTTTCCAGAGACACTGCTGGGTGACCCAATTAAGAGGATAAGATACTTTGACCCGATGAAAAACGAGTACTTTTTTGACAGAAACCGCCCATCTTTTGATGGCGTTCTGTACTACTACCAGTCAGGGGGGCGAATCCGCAGACCGGCCAATGTTCCCTTAGATGTTTTCGCCAACGAAATGGTCTTCTATGAGTTGGGTCATGAAGCGATGGAGCAGTTCCGCGAAGACGAAGGGTTTGTCAAAGAGCCGGAGGTCCTTTTACCCACCAATGAACTCAAACGCCAATTCTGGCTCCTGTTTGAATACCCAGAAAGCTCTAGTGCGGCCAAATCTGTCGCTCTGGTTTCTGTGTTTGTCATCGTCATTTCAATCGTCATCTTCTGCCTAGAGACTCTGCCGGTGTTCAGAGAAGACTCTGACTATCATCCAGCTTTAACCCAACTCATCAACGGGACCAAAGGTTCTGGTCCTCCCATTAAAGACGTGTTTGCATATTTAACAGACCCCTTTTTCATTGTGGAGACTATCTGCATCATTTGGTTCTGCTTTGAAGTCGGTGTCCGTTTTATCGTGTGCCCCAGCAAAAGAGATTTCTTCAATAACATCATGAACACCATCGACATTGTCTCTATAATTCCCTACTTTGTGACCCTTGGAACTGAGCTGGCTACGACCCCTGACGAGGATTTGAACTCCAGTCAGAACATGTCCCTGGCAATCCTAAGAATCATCCGTCTAGTGAGAGTCTTCAGGATTTTTAAACTTTCCCGACACTCTAAAGGGCTTCAGATCCTGGGGCAGACCTTGAAAGCCAGTATGAGGGAACTCGGGCTGCTCATCTTCTTCCTTTTCATAGGAGTCATCCTGTTCTCAAGTGCCATCTACTTTGCAGAAGTGGATGAGCCGGAGACGCAGTTTGTGAGCATCCCCGACGGCTTCTGGTGGGCGGTGGTGACAATGACCACTGTGGGATACGGAGACATGTGCCCCATCACAATGGGAGGCAAAATGGTGGGCACCCTCTGTGCCATTGCCGGTGTCCTGACCATCGCCTTGCCCGTCCCTGTCATCGTCTCTAACTTTAACTATTTTTACCATCGTGAGACTGAGCAGGAGGAGAAACAGGTGATGGATGCGGCTGCAGAGGCTGCCCAGAAAATGTCAGCCGCAAACAAGTATGGAAGCACACCCTCACTGAACAAAAGTAACGGCAACTGGCAGAACGAGAAAAATGGCACAAATTGCTAATATAGTAAGAGAAACTCTTTATATCTATTAAGGGCATGAGAGACACAAGGACAAATCAAACCAGCAGTGAGATGCGCTGCTGTTTATCTTTCTCAGTATTTTGTACTCGGAACATGGCAGCATTATTTTGTTCATATAATGACAGTATTAAAAGGACCTGTGTGGTGGGACAGCCTTTACACAAGTTGTCTGTCCGCTAGTGGATGTGTCAAAGTGCAATTAACACAACTACTCAGCTATTACTCGGTCAGTTATCTTCCAATAGAGGTTTATTATCATCTTTCTTCCAGTGCAATTTAAAGACATTCACCTGTTAAGACTGTTAAAGTAAACAAGGAAATAGTCAGTTGTATATTTGACCAAAATGTCCTTGAGGGTGTGTGTAAAACTACTGTTATCCCACAAAAGAAAACACTGCTGTGATAATCGAAGCACTTATACTGTAAGCATACTTAGAGCTTGTATTACCTCATCGCATTTAGTCTACACTTTAGTATAATCAGCAAAACCTATATAGAACTTGGCATGATTTTCAAGGTCAGGCGAATGCATCCAGTGTAAGGCATGCGGACCTGAGCTCACACTTTGTGTTCTCAGCAAATCTAAAGTTGTGAATGCTCAGCCAGCAGCACCTCTCCATATGACACAGCACAACAATATCTGTGCTGTGTGATGAATGTTTTGCACATCTGCAGTTGCTCTTGTAAAAAAAGCTGCAAAAATAAATATCTGCAATGACATTCACTGCATTATAGTACATGCCCTATTTACATGCTTTTAAAATGACAAACTGTTTTTATTCTCATGGTTTCAATTTTTGTATTATCTGGCATTTTGCACTAGATTTTAATCTTCTACCATTATTATGATGTACACACTTTAAAATCATATTAAATTATGCACTGAGAGTTTTTTCCCATATCTTTTGAGCACTTTTGGAGCTTAACACCATCAGCTGCTGGCTGGAAAAACACATTTCTTAGTGTTTAGCAAAGGATGATGAAATATGTATTTGTGATCAGATGAAGGGAATAGCAGAGAGAGCAAAGACGGTGCACTCTTTTTTCCGTCTCCGTTTACCTTTGTTCTCTCACTTGTATTGCATGGCATAGTGTGCTGAAACAAGGTTTAATCCGTAAGAGTTGTCAGTTATTATCAGCAACTGATAGTTTGACATATGTATTGTACCTTAATATATTATATCAATCATATAGTAATGATCATTATATTTCATGTGATAGGAAAAGCCAATACTTAAACTGGAATTGTAAAATGATGTTGTTTGTGTCTCATCAGGAAATTGGTCCTATAATGTATATGCATGCCACATTTCAAACTTGTATGTGAGTTTATTAAATATATGAACACAGCTTGTATTGGAATGGCAGTGGATGTAACACAATCAATGCCTTTATAATAATCCTACAATATGCAATAATGACGACAAGTGGGTGTTTTCCCCCATGGAAAGAGCAATACTTGTAATTAATTGAGTTGATATGCAATAAGGTGACATCAGTTAGTCACGTTAGTACTCAGCAATTTACTATGTTATGTTATGTGCCTTTCATTAAACATGTATCCTAGCTATGTGAAGCTTCCCTCTGATGATTTCCCTTCTGGGATAAACTGTTCTTGTGACATCGAGCCAATTTAAGAATGTACCACGATGTGATGAATGGAGGTGTGAGTGTCTGCAGAGCTGAAATACTCATGATCACCTCATGTTAGCATTTATTAACGCCTTCTCCCGTCACTGATGTCATGATGGCATCCCTCTCTCACTCCCGTTCTGCCTCTCTTTCTCTCTCTCCAGCATGTCACATTATTTGAGGGATTAAGAGCCTGGTTAGTGTTTTTTTTATATATCTGGTGTCGTGATGTAGATGGCAGGCTGGAGGAGCAGACGTTTTCTCGCTGTGTGTGTTCTGTGACAACATGTTATCTAATTAAGAAATGAGTAGGATACAGAAGGGACCATAACAAGTGATGACCAAATCATGCATACAGTATATGCAAAAGATGCAAAGCTGACATATTGAGACGTTTTTGTAGTTGTTGGGCGCTATTAGTAAAATACACTTTTTTTTTTCTATCGTCAGAAATCTTCACTAGATGGAGAAATCGTGAGTGCTGTGAGCTTGACAATGTTCTGACGGGGATAGCTTCAAAAGCAAAAGCACAAAATTAAATATGCAGAACCAAATGAATCATTTATAAGATTATCTATTTTCGCCTACAAGGCTGCAAGCTGGCTGTATCATTTTATGCTTTTCTGTCCAAAAATGTCGAATCATTCTCAAAGTTAAAACAATATCTCATTATGATTATCTTAAAGTCACTTCCTGCTGAAACATGCTGCCTGTTTTTTTGATGGTCTTGTCACTAGTTAGTGGTCAAGTCAGCGAGCTGCCCTTTTGCCCCTCTGATCACTGATCGTACAGCGATACCCCAAAAACAACTCTAGATAGCTTTTTAGCATTTAACAGACAGGTGGCTCAAGGTGAAAGCTAATGTGATGCTGCCATTTATAATTCATCGGGTGTTCCACAAGGAGATCACATACATCCTGCCTTAGATAAAGATTTACCCAAAGAAATCTATTCAAAGACCGGCAGAGTGTCCAATCACTGTGACACAGCAGACTGTGCTGCAACCCTTAATGGATCTAAAAATATATTATTGTTGCATGACTCTGTTCTTTCCTTCAATCTTTGACAAGCTGTGCCCCTCTCCCTGAAAGGAAACAAAGGATGGATCCCACACGAAAGCTCAGACTGTGAGTCTCATATCAGTAGATTAGGTTTCTGTTTTGTCAGCAGACACTTTATAAGTCAATTTCAGGCCTGCATAGACAGCAGGCTGTACTGTAGTTCCCTCCCTCCAGAGGGCAAAGTCAAAGTTGGAGCTGGGCAGCTTGTGTTTATTTTAAATCCGTCCAAGGTCTCCTGTTTCTTCCACTGACGCTAACTCTCCTGCACGCAGGACAGAGCACAGGCTGCAGCACTGCTGTCGTGACCTTGCCATTATATTTTTGATCAAAGTGCGAATGCAGTTCTGCTTTGTAGCGCAGCAGGTGTAATATTGAGTGACAAAGCAATCCTCATGGGTTAAATATTGATCAGAGTTCAGCACCTACTGTATTACTTGAGCCATTGATTCTCTGCTCTGACTTTGCTGACCAAGAATATTCAGAGTGCATTACTTGTATAGCTTCTTTATTGACGCCAGGGCTAATATGATTGAACAGGAAATCAGACGTGGTTTTCACCAAAAGGGGAAGGCTGCATTAAGGCAAATGAGCAGCACATTTTTGGCTTGAGGTGAACTAAGCTTGTGAGGCTCCATCTGCTCTCTCAGCACTGGAGCGGATGGAGGACAGACAGGTGGACACAACCTGCTTCATACGTGGGTGATGGGAGATCAGCCATCCTAAAACAGTGTGATAAAACAGTCATGTTCTGGAAGTAATCCAGTTTTTTTATTTTTTATTTATTTGCCTCACCTATGCTGGAAATCCCTGATATCATTAAGGCTTCCTGCACGTCCTCCCATTTATTGCTGTCTGAGATATCAATTTGACACATGACTCAACTTGAATATGTCATATAATATTATCTCGATAATAGTTAAACAATAAATGGGCATTTCTTCCTCTGCTATTACTTTAATGCATGGGTCTTCAAAAGGGGTTCTGTGACCCCAAGGGTTACTACAGGGGCCCCCACATGATTGTTTGATAATGTTTTGAAAGTTTAGGGTTTATCTTTCTTATATATGTAAAAGATAAATGGGCCTATATGTGACAAAAACAAAGCATGTAATCAATCCTGTGACTGTAACCTATGCTAAAGCACTGTGTCACAACTATTCATCATGGCAAAGTTGTGGCTAAGAATTATAATTCTTTATAGTTTCTTATTGAGTGCGCCATCAAAAGGTATATGTTTATACTTTACATGGCACTTTAGGCCATTGTTACTGTATGGCCAGTTTAACATGCAACAGAATGTCTAAACGGTGACCCCATTGACGCCTGCTTGAAAGGATAAAAATGTTGATATTATGAAATATCATAAAAAATACTCAGGCAGGGTTTATGTTTGCCTGCCTGCATTAACAGTAAGAAAACGATTTAATAGTGTAAAGTTGTTACTATGAGAACCAGGGTTACTACCTTATTTCTCTGTGCTCCATTGTAGAAAAATGCGGCCCAGTAGGCTTTAATGTTCTATAGTTACTCAACTACTGTAGTTTGATTTCAACACACAAACCTGATGCTGTCAAACAATATGTGACGGAAAATAGTCTCCAACACAATACGACGTTAACTTCTGTTCTCGAAACTTCTATTTAAAACTACAGTGCCCAGTTAGAGCTACTGTGCTTCAAAGCCCTTTCATGATATCTCTTGCATTATCTCTTCATTTAAAGTTGTATATTAACTTCCATTTGTTCATTTTAGCCTTTGTGGGCAAGATACTAGTATTTCTGAAGTTGTCACGGAATATATGTCGCTTACAATAATGTATTCTCTCTTACACTCTCCTTTTACTGATATAACAAGAAACTGCTGTGATCTTATCGAGACTTCATGGCAGAAGGGCTTAAACTTAAATTATTCAAATGACATTTTGGTCTACTTTAATAATTCAGAGTGGCTTGAGGTAACGCTTCTGATGACCAGCTCTCCATGTATCAAATACACCATTATAATTAATGTCATCCTAAATCAATAAAGCGTTTAGGGTATATTCTATACACAGGTAGTTCATAATTTCAGTTTATACATTACTGGAGTACTATAATGCTTTTTTGCTCAGTTTTGCTCTGCCTGGATGAACCATCTATCACTTTAAGATTAGAGAGGGGAGTCCCAGGACAGAGAGGGCGAGCAATGATTCAAAGCGCCCACTCAGCTGCATTGCGTCAGCCCTGGACAGAGTTTGTGGGCCGAAATGTGAGTCCTTCATTTGCCCTCCTTAACACCCATGAAAAATGAAGAGGGTCACCTGAAGTGGAAGATCAGCTGGGAACAGTGTTGCCTTCAGGTGCCCGCAGGCTGCTCTTCACTTCTGGGACAGGAACAAATGTAAATAACTATTTAGAGAGACAATAAACAAAGAACAGGAGTGATCCAGCTGTAGTGCATAACAAAGATGAACCTGGAACACAACATACCTTGTTTATTCTGATAATAAGAAAAACGTCTGATTACAACCAAAGGCATAGCTTCCAGAATAAAGTCCTGTATTTCAATGTCATTGTTTAGTTAATAAAATGATTGTTATTGGTATTGTGTATTGGTCGCTTCACAAACTAACCATTTTTCTTAACATTTGTTTCAATATCTAAAAATGGACTGGGAGAGCGTGATGAGAAAGTAATCAGCTCACCCAAGTACAAATACAAATACTGCAACTTAGAAATACCTAATTTCATGTTACGGTTAGAGCTAGGGTTAAGGTTAGGCCTGCTTTGAAAATGGGAAGTATTATATTTAACTGAGCGGCAGTGTTTTTTTAAGTTAATTATCAGTTTCATTTCTATATGATTTTGGCCGCTACAAAATGTTTAAATCATATCCACAAACATATTTAGTTTGAACACTTTATTGATGCCAGATTTGTGAACTAAAAATAAAAACAAGTCAGGCATTAAAGTGCCTGTGAGCATGAGCATTATTGTATTATAGTATAATTTATGCATCAATATGTGAGTAATAAATGACCATTTTACTTTGTAGCTGGTCAGCATGGAGATTTTTTAACACTTTTACATTTCAACAAAGTGCTAAATGTATTGGAGTAGAACCTAAAATATTTAGTAGTAAAAATAGTAAAGTACAAGTATGGGTACATTGTATTTGTATTTGTACTGAACAGGGTTAGGCTGCATGTTAGCATGCATATTTTTTCAAAGTGTTTAGCTTGACACCTTGTGGTTTTTCTGTGGTACTACACTAAAGCAAGCTCTTGGAAGGTATTTACTGATTTGTTTGCTTTTGTGTAAGTGTGTTGGCTTGTTTTAAATACATCATTTCCTTTATATCTACCATTCTCCTTTTTAATACCTAATACAGGTCCTGGATTAATTCTCACTTCGCTGCTTAAATATTAGGATAAGTGTGGAAAGCCATATTTGTATATGTAGGAGTATTTCTAACTTTTCATAAGAGCATAAAATAGAGATATTTAGGCCAACTTGTATCACAAGGACACACTCATTTTGATAAAAGTGTTCTGTCCTCTTTGCAGGACAAACAAAAATAAGATGATGTGTTAACTCTATACCCAGTTAAACAATAACAAGCTTGACATTAAAGTTGTGATGTAACTGAAAGCGTCTTGTGTTTCCAGTAAACCAGTAAGATAAGAGATAACTCATGAAATCAGATACTAACAACTAGTCATAAAAACAGTTGCTCAGTAGGGAAATAAGCAAGAGGAAAAGCTGTGTTTCCTCCTATGCAAAATAGTTTAACTTTGCTCACATTCACTACAGCTTTACATTGTACAGTTGTATCAGACCAATCTTAGTTCATGTATATTTACACATTGGAGGAAAATGTACTGTAGGCATTACAAAAAGTACAAGAATTCCCTTTAGGTGAAGTCATAATAACTTGGTCCTTTAACTGGAAGCGTGTTGCTCGTTGTGAATGACTAACCAAATTACAGGTTGTGAAAATGTATTTTTTAGATCATCGATATAATCATAGAAATATGTTTTCAACACTGCCTTTCCTTCAAAAGTAACAAATTAATCAGCAGCTATGTGGATAGCCAAATCAAACCTTAAGCTTTGGATAACTTTTTTACACCAAACCATTCAACATGAAAAATTATTTATTTAATTATCATTTAAAATAATTGCTAAATTATAACATAGTCTACTTGTACAATACATCCCATACATAAACCTAATTAAGCAGGCAAAGTTATCTTAAGGTATTCCAATATTAGGTATTTACAATATTTTAAATACCTTTATTGATAGAAATATATCAAGAAACACTACAAACTAAAGACACTAAGTTGACCATAAATTGGAATTAGAAAAACAAAATGATCGTATTAAGTTTATTCAATACAATTGCCTGTCACATCTTATTCCTTGGATTGTGTGTTTTGGAGATTTACAAATAAGTCAAATATAGACAGACAAAAACAAACATATTCAAAAAATGTACAACAATAAACCTGTTGTCAATACAGCTAACACAAAATATATATAAAAAAGGTTAATTGCTCAAGTAAAATGTAATAATTAATCTTATTCTATTCTTAAGAACTATAACCTCAGACAATCCCTCTTGTTTAATTCAACTGTATATTTAATGGAAGACTATTCTACCTATAGTGTCTGCTGTTTACTGTTGTTCTCTGCCATATGCAGACTTATTGCTTCTGTGTTATTATGTTGAATGATGTACCGATACTGCAAACCAGTATTCCATTAAAATTGATGAATGTTTATCGTGCGTAAAAGCCCATTTCAGAATCGTATTGAATTACTGGATTATGACTATTGATGCATTAATGTGTTCATCACAGCCGGTAAATGTGGAGTTTAATATATATTTACTTTATATACTGCTGCTGGATATCTTATAACCTACAATTCCATAATGTATTTACTAGTTTTTTTTATTGTTTTGTTTTAGCTAATAATCTGAAGCTGTAAAGTAACTATCAGTTAAAGCTGTGATATAGGCTACATGTAGTGGAGTAAAGGGTAAAATATTGGATTACAAAATCTAATGGACTAAAAGTGTAAAGGAGCAGGAAATAGAAATACTCAAGTAAAATAGCTCAACATTTTACTTCAGTACAGTCCTTGTGTAAATAGACATACTTATTTACATTCCCATTGAACATAGGCCTAATGTAGGCTACGTGGGATGCAGTTTGTTAGGCTCACTCATGTTACATATTTCATTTCTAAGTGTTTTCAGGGAACAGCATAAAGACCTTTATATACAGTCCACGATAAAGATACATGGGGGTGTTTCTTCTAAAGCCGGTCTCTTTTAAAGGAAATGAGCTCCGCAGCACGCTCTTCCTGTAAAACGTGGCCCAGTCAGCGGGGAGGGGACATTTACAGCAGAAGCTATATCTTCGGTGAAACTGTAAACAACAAGAGTTGAATGAAACCCTGACGTCTGTGCGCTCACCTGCACACCAGGAAGTCTTTTTTCCTCGTCCCACGCCCACTGTCATTTAGTGAATGTGACGTCGTGCGGCTCCAGGTAAGGTAAGGAGGCAGGGACGTGTCCAAACATGGGTGGAGAATGCGAGCAGGTAGACTCTTTGCGCACAGTCCCTTCATTAGACACAACTTCACACTGTGTACTTACACAGACCTCTGCAGGGAGTTACACTGTTCCTCTGTTGCTGTAGGAGACGAGGTGAGTCCACAGATACAGAAATATGACACATTCAAAGACTACTGCACTACTTACTTCCTATTTCTTTAACTTAAGAGCTATGTTTTGAAAAACGTTTTTACATTTCTGCAGCTATGACGTCCAAAAAGTAGCACTGTAATACAATACATAATGCAGGGCTCTTTCTGGTAGCATTCTAAAGAAGTATATAATGTGTTAAACAATTATTTCTCTATGTAGTTTGATTAACTGTTTTATTGATAAATTGCTTACGTTGTTTTTTAAGCAAAAAGTAGTTCCAGTTTCCTGATTCCGAAACTGTCCTGTGATAATAAATTGAGTAGCTTTCGGTTTTTGCCTGTTGCTCAGATAAACAAGCTGTCAACAAGTCCACATTGGCTTTAGAGAAGTATAGCTACGTTTACTTACATTTTTTAAGACCAAATGATTACATTTTAAATGTATTGTTGATTCAAAATGACAGTCCTTTGTTTCAACCTCTACGGCTGCAAATAAGGACAACTTTCATTATCAATTTATTTGCTGTCAATTTTGATTAATTGTTCATCCTTCATCTTTTTTGGAAAAATGCCCAGATTGACGTCTTGAAATATCTTGTATTGTCCGATGGAAACCCAAAGATGTTCACTTTAATGATCACATAAGACAGTAATTACAGAAAATCCTCACAATTGAGAACTTGGGACATCGCATTGTTTGGCTTTTTATCTGAATACTGACTTTTTTGGTCAATTGATTAATTGATTAATCAACCTGTCATAGCTCTTAAGGCTTTTTTCCAAAATGCTGCTTAGACCACACGTGATTTGTGACTTGAATTGGCAGAAAGTTCATTGCAAACCCATCTTAACCTATTGTATGTTGTTTCTTTCTCCTGTAGTCTTTCCACCATGGAAACACAAACAGAAAAACAAAGGCCTCATAACGGCCAGTTGATCTATGTGCCTCACAAGGATACAATCCGCCTGCTGGAGGCGTACGTCCAGCGCAGCCTCAGCTTAAATGACGGGACACTGGGGCACAGGAGGGCTGGGAGGAAAGAAAAGTGGGTGACAATGCCAAGGAAGCTTAGACGACACTCCAGCGACCCTTCCTCTTACCTGGTCAATGGATTAAAAGACGATGGGGAAATTGGTACATTTTATCCAGCTGAAACCCTCGTAGTTGAGCCCGAGAAACCTCAGAAGGAAATAGAGAAACCCACCAAAAAGTCTAAGAAGAACAAGAAGCCATCATTCTGGAAAAGCTTCCTTGGTTTATTCTCTCGAAAGAATAGTGAGGATAACGATGAAGAGGACAGTCCACCAGAAATACCAGAGGCCTCTGACACTGTGACCCCCAGCCAGCCAACTACTCCAGTCAGTTCACCAAAAAGAAAGTCCATGAGGAGGAAATCGTTAAGGAGAAGGTTCTCCAAAAGGCGGATATCTCTGAATAAATCAAATAGAATTGGTCAACTCAACTCTGCTGACATCACTCGAGTTGAATGTAAGCTCTACAAAATGTAACAAAATATATGATTCAATGTTCAAAAAGATTCAAATAATATCAGATGTAAATGAACAAATAATGTATTGTTTTTACAGCTTTTGTCAGCGTGGAACCAACACAACATTACTACGAGAAGGTTTCAGAGGAACTAGAAAAAATTATCCACGAGGTCCAAGAAAAAGAGGAAGTTAAACCTCTGTCTGATGGTGAGAAACTGTTTCTCTTCACTTTCCTTTAGCTGTGCCTGGCAGTATACAAATGCTTTAAAAGAGCTATTTTTATTTAACAGAAGATGTGGTGATCAAACAAAACAAGTCAGTTCAACTCACAACACAATTTCTCTGATATAATGGGTTGAATATTAAAAGTTTTTTTGTCTTTGTGGAGTTACAAAACTTCTCCATCCTGTCATTTATCTTGGCTTACCATTTTAGTTCTGCATTACTATAATCACTATAATGCCATACATTATTATATTAAATATATTGATTATACTTGCAAGCGGGAGGTATAATCAGCTTTGTTTTCTCTCAGAGGAAGTAATCAACAGGATCATTGCATTGACAAAAGAGGAGGGTGATGCCATAGATGACAAGGTTGGTATTTATTGCTGCTTTGAGTAAAAAACAAGCTGGATGAAACTTTGTTTGGCGTTTGATAATTTGGAAATATTGACAACACTGATACTCTTAATGCTTCACTCTTTGGTTCTTCATAAGATTATATAATCTGTTAATTATTAAAGAATAACGATGGTGATCGAGCAGTTTCAACAGAAAGCAAAAGCACATCAATAAACCATGATCGCTGCTATAAAAAATTCTCAATGATAAGAAGTACAAACTCCATCACATAGCCTGATGTTAAATCAACAATCTGTTATACATTCGTACTTCATCATTCTATGTTATGTAGTGAGTAACATTTTCTGGTGCAATAGCTTTTCATTTTCTGATCTGATGAAATAAAGCAATTCAAAATCAAGTCTTGCCAAAACCGGTCTTGGTTTTGTCAGTGTTGGCTCGCTCCAGAAGTAATCATCAAGCACAAATAATGTATTACCAAACATCCAGTCCTTTTTTCTGAAGAAGAGAAAGCAAAATCTAATAGATTTACTGAAAACATCTCGAGTATCTAAATGTATTGCTGCTGGAAATAGTAATGTTAGGGTTCAGAGCTCTTTTTTGTACATCACCAATCTGTGATATTTGGTGAGCAACTTTGACATTTCCTGGTGCAACAACTTTTCATTTTCTAATCTGTCCTTCTGACCTCAGCAATAAATCATCATCATTTAGCCGCAGAGAAACAGGGTGTGCCATAATGATAACAATAGTGGGAGTCATGAAGCCTGCAATCAAAACGAGCTTGGCAACACATAAGCACATTAGTGATTCACTCTCTGGACATGTTAAAGAAAATAATCAGCAGATTAAGTGGAAGTGTTAAATGTCTTATTGTTAAACCTTGCAGGAAAATTACAGCAAATGTCCTATGACTTCAGTTGAAAGTATTACTAACTTTAGCTGGGAACCTGCAGGAATATTACAACTAAAGAAAGGCTATTTTACTAGCAGTAAACTCCCTTACAGGTCAAAGTGTTCTTGAGTTACTGACAGTCTTCCTCTCCTTATCGCCAGCTGAAAGACAACCCCACCCTGAGCAGCTTCTTCCAGGGGATGTCGTACTCTTCCTTCCAGAAGTTGGCTGATGCGTATCTGGAGACGGAGGCGTTGCCGACCCACAATCCTCCCACCGTCCTCCCCACAGCACCTGAGCTTGTTAAGTTGGCCTTCACACTCGACTTTACAGCCAGGATAGTCGGGCTCTCCAAACAAAATATAGGTCACATCACCGGTCTGGGGAGCCGTTACCTTCAGGACCGATTCGAATACCAACAGGTAAGAATCCCACCTGTTGAAAAGAGACAACATAGAAAACACAGAACGGCACAGATAGACAGCTGCCTTTGGTGGTCTATTTTTGCTACCTTTAAACCTCACAATGATTCAGCTTCTGTGAAAATGGCAGTTCAACATATGAACAGTCACAAAAAAGGAATCTGACTTCCAAAAGGTGTTTAAAAACTCTTCCTTGTCGTTTTTCAGGCATGTTCGGATCATCCAGTGTCGGACTATGATGACTGAGAAACATTGCTGCAAGGGAAGCGTTCGACTCCTCTCAGTGCCACAGATGTGGTGAAAGATGATGTCGCAAGTTGAATTTCCCCTTTTAAGAACACAATGGGCTACCTAAAAGACATTTTAAGCTATCAAACCACACATAGTTTGTGGGAATGGTCTGCTTTGTGATAAAAAATGCATGTTCTTCTGCTGTGCCAGGATGTTATGTGAAAAACCAGTTGAATGGCTTGGGAAAGAGCAATGTGCACTTTTCAAATTGGAAAGGAAAAATAACTTAAAACGTACGGACTCCTAGAACATGGAATGTTTCAGAATCCCAAATGGCTCATTCTACAAAAACACTCAAATGTGATGCTCTTTTTTACAAATCCACCATTGAGTTGTATACTTTCTGTACATTAATTTGTAATTATGAGCAATGTAATAACTGTTGTATAAGCTAGACACCTCTGTGCAATATTTTTGTAGATTTTTTAATTGAGCTAAGCTTTATTTAATAGACAACTACACTGAAATGTGACATTTTTACAATGTTTGCAAATATGAATGCTGGCATTCATATAACCTACTCAAATTAAAAACATATTTAATTAAATGCTTACATTTGTTTGTTTCTTTGTTATTATCAAACCATAAGTCACTGTCATAATTCACTAGTTGGTAATATAACTTGGTTATCTTGAACTGTGAAATGAATAAGGCTTTCTTAAACACGCCTAGCTAACGGCACTTTTCTTCAAAGGTAAAATCTATTGGATTTTGTAAGTAATGGTAGTGGTTCCCTAGGGCCACTGGCACACGGTCGCAGGATGAATTGTGCCAACAAAACAATTAAAAGATCATCTAAATCTAACCCTTTGTCAGTGAATGAAGCAAGCAGGCAATATTTTGGTTGGGTTCACAAGTTAAAAAGATCAAGAAGCACTGCCCTATTACATAAGGCAGGCTATCGTCTCAAGATGTAGGAATGAACAATACTCTGATTCTACCACACCTCTCTAGTACATGCTTCACTGCCTACTTTCTGAACTGCAGAGTCCACAGCTTGCAGCAGGGAACTTTTTGTGTGGAAGTGCATTCCTGCCCGTAAATGCTGTAACTGTAAGCAGTTAGGGTGGAGCAGCTAAACATTGATAGATGTGTTCTTCAGGATTATAATTGTTGACAGCATGAATTCCCAGCCATCGGGTAATTATGAGATGTGAAAGGCTGTCAGCTCTGTGCTTAAGGCACGCAGTGATGCCTCTCGCCTTTGGAGCGGGTTTACCTGCAGGCAGGAAGCCTTAGCAACAAAACTAAAGACTGCTTTATTAAGATCCTGCCAGACACAATGTGCATCCTGCAAACGGGTGCTATGCAACATGTGCTCACATGCATCAGTGGAAAATAGGGTGGTAGAGCAAATGTAGAAAAAGATGGACACTTTTTTCACTGACTGCCATGTGAAATCTACGCTAACTCCTAACATAAAACATTCATGTTTCTTCTTTACACTCAGGAGTTTTTCTATTTTATAAAAGATGATTCAAGTTACTTTGTTAATTAGTTCAGGCGACTGTTCGGTAGTGTGAGGAACAAAGGGTTAGAAAAGTTTACATTTACAACATATTGGAGAAACAATACTAATTAGTGCATAAATTAAACTGGTAAATATACATATTTATGTTTCTATCTTGTGCAGGGGGATTCAGAGACTTCTTGGTGCATGTTGGCCCTTTGCCCAGCTAAATCTTTGCTTATGTAACACACACACAAAAAAGATGCCATGAAGCATGTTGTGGAAAAATCTATGGTCACATTTCCTCCCAGGATTGGTTAAGAGTAGTGAGAAGTTCAGTGACGAAATAAGCAGTTCAATCGAAATGTAGTTTGTATTAAATAACAAAAGATTAATTGTGATATGACTGATGATTCACATGTCATTTAACACATATAGGCTGTCAGATCAACACAAATACTGTGTCATCGGTGTTTTTCCCAGGAGACTGTTTGCTCGTCATAGCAAGGAGGGGAACATTATTTCTGCCAAGTTGCTTCCCTTTAGCAATACAATAGACTCCTGCAGCCATTACTAATGTTACCAGATAAAAAGCAGTGACAGACATCTATTAAAGCAAACAAAGTTGAACTGTCTCACCATAAAATGTGAGTTACATAATTGTGTTACCTATTACTGAACATGGAGCTCTTTTTTTTTACCATTAGTTAAAGGCGTGTTTAGCTGACGTTCAACAATAACACCTATAAAGAACTTAGCAATTACATGCGCTTTTTTAATACAAAAGATGACAGCCAAAGTGTCAGATAACTGTAAAGCGGCAGGTGTTTTGTATCGTGGTGGTCAGTTGGATCATGATTTATCCCTTTGAGCCGCAGTCATTATGTGGTTTCAGCTTTCTGTCCAGCAGCAGCACGGAGCAGACCGACCACATGCAGACTCTGGGTTGCTTAATGAAGGCAGGTTGCTCAGTCTGGACTATTTTTAGCCGACAACAAAAATAACTTCAAGCCTTTAAAGCCAGGCATTTTATTTCCAACTCCTAATGGTAATTCTTTGGGAATAATAACGATTGCACAGTTGGTGAAAGTCACTTTAAATAATTGAAAATGACAGAAAGGCAAGATGTTGAGTGTAAACCTTTTACTTTTTTATTGCTTTTTAGAGATGGAGAATGCAGATTAATCGAAGAGTCCGAAGCCCATGTCTTCATCTGACTCTTCTGATTCCTCTTTCTTCTCCTCCTTTTTCTCTTCCGCTGGAAACGAGACATAAAAGACAACAATCACAACTACAGACAAATATCAATTACAATATTTAACAGCACTTTTGTTCAATAATCAACTTTAGGACTTCTACATGCCATCACAATTTGATTCATTTGCAAGGGCAGTTAATTATTAGATGTGAAAATACAATTTAAAGCAATTCTATAGAAACTGAAAACATCTATTTATAAATTAAAGCTACTAGTAGTATACACACCAGCAGCAGGTGCAGCCCCAGCCCCAACAGCTGCAGCAGCAGCAGCGGCAGGAGCCGCCACAGCACCACCTGCTGGTACGGAGGTTAACTTAGAGAGGCCTGTAGAAAAAAGGTAGAAACAAATATTAGCCATCTTCCTTTAAAAGCATCTTAAAATCTTCATTGCATGTTTTCTAGAAGGGCTGACCTGAGTTCATGACTTCGTTGATGTCTTTTCCATTCAACTCGCTGATGACCTGCAGAGAAAAATAAGACTCAACTTTAGCCACAGAGCATATTCAGGAAAATAAAGCTCCACAGTTTTAAGATTGCATAATGTAAAGTTGTTAAATGGCATACTTTGTTTAAACGGTCGTCATCGGCCTCGATTCCTACGCTGCCCAAGATGGCCTTGATGTCCTTTGCAGAGGGGCTGGTGTTTCCACCGAGCACAGCCAGGAGGTAAGCGGCCACGTAACGCATTCTATATTGAAAGAAAAGTTATTAAAGATGGGTTGACAATTTATATGCACACTTTCAAGGTATACAACGTTGGTGTCTCAATCCTTATTTCTTGTTTGTTCCTGTCTCAAATTATCTTTGAGTTAGACATTTGATTGGATCAAAAAAAGGATTGTAAATATGTCAACTTAGACTCTAGTTATTTGTGATGTGAAATTTTAAAAAAATATTTGAAATTTTAAAATCATTGTGTGAAGATAATTAAAGCAATGATATACATAAACGATTTGTTATACTCTGTTGACAAATATAATCAAATTGAATATTCATTTATCTTCTCTTATTGTGGTCTAATATACGACCAGCGGCCATAATCATGTGCTTAATAATAACTGAACTAATATGAAAAAGGGCCCACGTGTATTTTGCAGGGATGTTATCAATGATGTTGCAGCATTGCTTCTAATCACGACTAGGAAGCTGATATTCATGCTTTCCACGCAGCAGGGTTATTTTTAACTAACTATTGCGATGTCGTAGTGTACGTACCTTGAGTAAAACCTTAAGAACACATTACTCGGGAATATAATATGAGTTGTTCCTCCAGAATAATATACATTTTCTGAATGTGGAACGTTATTTATCTCTGATTAATATGTTTGGGAGGAGCCCAGTTTGACGTTAGCTTAGCTATAAGCTTTAGCTAACATTGAAAAGATGCTTATACCTCCAACACACAGTCACAGCAGATCAAGAATCACAGGCCAGTGGTAAGATAGCATTTTACACATTTGAGCTGTCCTTTCTTATTCAGAAGTGTCACCATGTTTGGCGGTGATGCTAATAGGGACAGCATGGCGGACCAGCGTCTCTCACTGTCCTCCATTTTTTACAACAATATTTATCTACTGCGCCACATCTTTCAGAAACAAAAAGCAATAGTCGAATACATGTACCATTTAGAAATAATATATACAGTATCTAATCGACATTTACTGTTTAAGTTATTCACATGTTGACTTACTTTAAGTCTTAACAGACACGAAACGTCGGTCACGCTAGAGAATCCAGAAGAGGGGAAGAGGAAGGGCCGGGATTTGAGAGGAGTGAAAATGCGTCAATTTGATTGGTCCGCTGGAGTGACGGAGTCAGTATTATAATCCATGATTAGAATACACAAGTGAATGATATCCGCCTGCTGCCTATGTGTTAGTATTTAATCAACAACATGTTAACACTTTATATCCCTATATTAAATAATGGCTTATTAAAGTGATTAACATTATCATGATTCAGTGCTTTTATTATATTCTATAAGTAATGCTTTAAGATCATCTCCATTAAATACAATAGGCTATATGAAAACAGAATACTACCAAGTGTCCAGTTGTTCAGAAAGTATTCAGGTGATTCACTAATAATAAGTGCAACAGTTTCCTCTTAAATATACAAAAATAGTAAAAGTAAGATGCATGAAAATAAAACAATTAAATTGAGTAAAGTAGGTTACCTGAAATGCTTAACTAAAGTACAGTACATGCGTAGATGTACCACAGTCCACCACTGGAAGTATGTTGGATTATATCTAGTTTGTATGATTTTCTGTTTCTTCTCGATTTTTCTATGTCCCTAACCTTTGTTTATTCTTTGTGGCTTAATTGTTTTTCTTGTGTATAACAATCCTGTATTATCAGTTTTGTGTAATGCAGAAGTATATTCCCGATAACATGTAACCTATTTTAACTATTAAAATAACCCATAATGCATCAAAACAGTTTATTTTTCTTCTTTCAGAGTGTTTTATTATATTGTTAGATTATTATTAGGCCTATATGTAGCATGATAATGTTGTGGTTGGTATAAATGGATATTATTTAATAATTGGGGAGGTAATACACAACAAGTTAAGTAAAGTAGTAGTGTCTACTCTGATAATTAATTTACAATGAAGAAAATATATTTTAAGGGTACAATAAAAGATGAATTTATATTGCATGTTGCAATGGCTTTAGCCAGAACAGAATACTAACTTGATCAACAAAAGCAGAACAGTATATGACAGAACAAGGATCTGGTTAATTGCATACATTATTTATTTCCGTAGATCCATCAAAAAACATAGTCCAGAAATCGCTACATTGCTGTATCTCTGGTTAGGACGGAGCTATAACTCTTTACTGGCCATTTGTTATTTAGAAAACACACATAAGATAATACATATAATTGGTTACCCTCTTTTCACAACCTACAATTCAAACAACTCCTCCTGTCTTGTCTGGGTAAAGAGCCAGTTGAACAGAAAGACCAAGCAATCTGACACAAACTCTGCAATCGCTTTCACATTTGTCACATACCACATTTTATAGACAAACTCTCCCAGGAACACAAAGGAAAAAATGACCAAGAATCCGAGGAAGATGCGGTCCATATGAAAGTTTGCCTTTTGTCTAAAGGTCTTCTGCTCCCAAGGTATGGAGTGCTGAGCTTCAGAGTATTTACCAAAGTGTAGCAAAACTTCATGTTCGCCATCCAGCTCTTCCACCGGAGCCTCAGGGTCCTGGTCACCGTCTGCTGCGTCAGCGTCAGCCATTTTAATGTGGTTTTCGTGCTGGAATATTCAAGTTTTCTTTAGTTGTCTGAGAAAATTGATATGATAACGTTTAAGGAAATACATTTATCATACCCAAGTACTGATGTTTTATTTTTTGGTTTTAAGATGAATGTGAATGGTCTTACCTCAAAGATGATTTAGGAGCAAAATAAGATGCACACACAAAATTGAACCTCTTGGCTTTATGTCTTCACAGTCACTTAGACCATGCTCATGCCCCTTCAGCACCTTGCACGGCCACAGGAGTGTGTGGTGCTAAGATGGTTAATGCCAGGCTGGTGATGCAGCACCTCCCTCACTAAGAAGAGGGCTGGGGATTAGAACACACTCAGCAGTTTTAAATCCCTCATCGAGGATGAAGGTGACAGATGGTAAAAAAACGTATTGATATATTTGTGAGGGACACACTGAGACAGACAGATAGAGAGTGAGGGTTTACGAGGAAAGTGTCATTCACAAATGGACATGTATGGAGTAGTGAATTAACACAAAAATGGGAAAAAAAAATCACATGCAATAGGCACATTAAATGCACATATCGAATAAAAAACTTAAACTTGCATATTCTAAGCAAGTTTAGACTTTTTTTTCTTATGCTTTAGGTTCTGTTCAGTGTGGCACGGAAGGGATCCAAGGGGAAGTCAAACTGATGACAAAGCAGAACTGGTGCAGCTTTAGCAGAAGCTTTAGCTTTACAGTTGGAATAAATCACCACAGCATAAAGCTCTCTTGGTAATTTGCTCAAATACTTCAGAGTCTTTTCAACACCTTGCCACGACTATTGAAAAATGGCTCAAACTAGCTGAATTAGCTGAAGAGATGCATCCTGTGACAAAGAGTAATGGCTGGATTGATTAAATGTTACTATTATACTATACTATTAAATTGTTCCATTTGGTTTTGTAACTTTATGGATAATTAGCATTCTAGATGCTAGAATTGATCATTGAGTTAGTATTTACCTCAAAGAACCATTTTGCTCAAATACAGCCCCAAAGTTGCCGCAGAATCTCGTTTAAAATGTTTACACAATTTACATATAAAATTTAAATAGTTGTACATGCAAAATAAGAACAGTAACATTAGTATTATAAATGATAATGGCATGCTTGTTTATTCTGGTGAATTTAGAAAAAAATGTGTTGAACATTAAATGTATGCTTGCATCACTTATCCTGTTGACAATATATAGTAAAATTCAATATGAATCAAATAAGGAGGCCTTAAATAAAAACAAAATAATGCAACTAGATGAGGCTTACTTTTCTTAAAATCTATTTGTGTCAAAGAGATACAAATGGGCCAGACATGAACTTGTCCCACGACTCAACTTTCCAAATATCAATTATCTCATGAGTGCCATCGGGGCACCATCTTACTGCCATCTACAAAGGAGGGCTGTAGTTCTTTGTAGCGATGGATTGACCCTTTTCACATTATCGGTTCCATTAAGTTGATACATGTCAATGTATCAAATCTTTCAAGTTTGACTTTTTTTGCATAATATGGCGAAAGTTTTTCAATAGCACATGCACATTTGACAGCTAGTGCTGACCTTCCCATAAGACTTCTCTCCAATGCATTGAGAGTTATCATCAGTTTAGACATGAGCGACTGCACCATTATCCGACAGCCCGCATGACATGAGTGAGCAGCAGTTGGGAAAACTCGGGGACTCATGACCACTGTTACCTGGTACAGGCCGGCCAAATTACTTCAACAAGATTTGTTTGTTCATTTTGCACATCCCTTGTTCTTTGTTAAATTTTTACATCCACCTTCTCAGTCAGGGTAGGTGTGCTGGTGGGGCACGGGGTGGGCTCTGAGGGTTTACATAACATGCAGTGGCGAGTGATCTTGATCAGCGTGAGACGGAACACCTTTATCCTGAACGCATAAACCATTGGGTTGAGTGCTGAGTTCACATGGGACATGAAAATGCCCACATACATGGCAAACTTGGGTATGCTACACTCGGGGCAGAAGAAGTCAATGCAGTTCATGATGTGTATTGGCAGCCAACACACAGCGAAGAGGAACACCACCAAGGCCAGAGATTTGGCTAGTTTCAGCTCCTTCCGAAAGTACCTCTCTGCATCACACGTGGCTTCAGCGCGCCGGTTGAGCTGTCGCCGGATCACCCTAAAGATCTCCGCATACAGAGCGATCATTATGGACAGAGGAACCACAACCCAGCCAAAGAAATTGAAGTACACCATGTAGTCCATCCTCATGACAGCGGTGAATTCACAGACTATTTCGCTGGAACTGGTGAGGTTCCCTTCGAGGTTACCGAGGTTATTCCATCCTAGCATTGGAACCAATCCAGTGAGGAAGGAGAGGATCCAACAAAGACAGACTGCCACACATGCCCTCCTCTGCGTCACTATGGTGGTGTACCTGAGAAGGAAAACAAATTGAGTTTTTAATCACTTTAATGCACACTATGCTACCGGTTCTTTGAACAAATGCCAGTCTATACATTATTGTTCAGAAGCATTTTTCTCAAGTGCCAGCTTCTGACATCAGGATTCGACTGATAAACAAAAAGTATGGGCAACTGCCAAAGTCCCTTAACAAACTGTGCCTATGTACGTTATTTAGGCAGACAGGAACATTTTCATTTGCTTAAAAGCTTCTGGTGTCTGGCCCATCAATCTGCCCCAATGATGCAGACAACAATATATATTGTGCCATGTCAGACATTGACACTGAAGACCAACTCCTCTTGACTCTTTAAAGCACATACATTATCTGTTGGTTAAAGGGGAAAAACAAGGAGGATCAGAACAATTAGGATTTTCCTGTTTGAGAAAGTAATTATATTCACTGATGGTCACCCACATGTTGGTTTTGGTACGATATATAAGACCATTTTGTATATAAATAAGGATGTACTTGATTTGATTATACTTGTATGGGAAGCTGTATAATGTGGTATCAATTAAATTTCGGTTTGAGAATAAATAGCACTTACGTCAAATACACAATCATATCCAGTCGGGGATTATTCAGACATCCGCTTCCTTTTGGTCTCAGTTATAAATATTTTATTGTGTTTACGGTAAACAGAGTGTACTTGATATTGTAATACTGCTCTAAACTGTGTCGTCACCATATCCTTCATCCATCACAACCAGGCCAAACTAATCTCTATTTTCTATTAATCTGACTATAAATCCTGAGAAAAACAAATGGATTCTTTTGGCTGATAATCTTTACTTGTGCAAAGTTCTGTAACAAGCAACATCTACATAAACCAAGTCTCTTTGGTAAAGCAACTTTAGAAAGCATGCAGATTAGATTACATTTCACCAAGATATTGTTACATTTGGTTTAATCTGTCAATGGCTATGTTACCAGGTTGGTACTTGGTGCTCAGTTACCTCAGTGCTTCAGGTTTAGTAACACGTGGAACAGGAATTGTGTTATTCCTCATTTAACAAACTGATTTTTGTTTTTGTAGGATTAACATGCATACTTCATTACTTACAGAACTCAAACTAAATCCTGACTGTGATAATGTTCAGCCCTAAATGACCAAGTGCATAGTTTTCGGCTGCTTTATTGTATTTGTTTGAGTCTTGTGTTTTATAGTTATGTGTTTTGTGTTGAAATGTATCTGCCTAATGTTTATTTGTTGTTGAATTTTATGTATTATTATTATTACATGTTATTTGTTAGACGCTTTTATCCAAAGCGACTTACAGCTCTGGGTGATGATCAGTACTGTGGGCAATCCCCACAGGAGCAATTTGGGAGAAGTTTCTTGCCCAGTGACACAACGACATGCTGACTGCAGTGGGACTCAAACTTGCTACCCCCTGATTTGAAGTCCAGCACACTATCCACTGAGCCACAGTTGCCCATTATCTATTGCAAATTACCTTGGACTATAAATGCTGTTTTGTGTGACATTGATTAATGTTACTTACCTTTCCTTAAATAACCATAAAGATAAAATAGAACAGTTCCTCACCTGGTGGGAATCTTGACTCGCAGATATCGGTCGATGGCGATGGCCAGTAGGGAAAGGATAGAGCTCTGGGTGATGATCAGCAGCAGGCAAGACAGGAAGAGGCAGGTGTAAAACTGAGTGTTAAATCCCAGGCTAATGATGATAGCCAGAGGGATGACCAGAACTCCTACCGCAATATCAGCCACGGCCAGAGACACGATGAAGCAGAAGGTGGTGTTGCGGAGAGCACGGTTCACACACACAGCCAGCACCACCAGCACATTGCCCACCACAGAGGCCAGGGCAATAGCTGTCTCAATGGAGATGTACATCATGTCCACATGCTCCCGACGCTTGATACCAGGAGAAGAAGACATTTCTGCTCTTTACAAATCTTTACCTTTACTCAGATAGTGAAAAAAAAAAAGAATTGGCTAGTGAAACTTCTTGACTCCACTTTGGGTTCTTTCAGATAAAAAAACAACTCCCATTATGCTCCCTCTGAGAAAGAAGTGTACTTTTCTCTTTGCCAAAATTACACAACGAATGGCCCTTGTGCTCCTGAAGGGATGTTGGATGTTTAATCCTCAGCATGTTGTTCAAGCTTTGCTCAGGACTGGATACCAGTGCATCACTACTCTTCTACATCCTTCTCTCTCTTAGTCACTCTCTCACTGGTCTGCGAAAAACGGGTCATAAAATCAAGGGGAGGGACTTTGCTTTCCGCAGCACCCTGCAGCAATAGTTTTGCTCACATTAAGTGTTTGTGCGTGTGTGTGGTTTATGAGAGGTACTGTGGTCCATTACATAATCAATCAATTAATCAATTTGTGCCTTGCTTTTGTCAAGAATGAAAATAAAGAGCAAGAATCCTTCCTAAAATGTGAATTCCCTTCTTTTAAAGGAAATTATGTTCTCATTTTTATTGAGGGCAATAATGGAAGCAAATCATATGATTATTGTATTGCTGTTTTTATAATGTATTATTCCTATTATTGTTAAAATCTTTTTTAGTAGACCTGAAGATTTTTCCTTTCCTTGTGTGGACCTAAAATATGGTCATACATGTTGCATTTGAATTCTGCAACATAAAAAAGAGAGATACATGAGCTTATTTTGCAGTTATTGTGATATGCTTAATCCTCATTTAATCCATCAACTATGTCTGTAAATCATATTTCATTAGTAACTCTGTGTTTTTCTTAAGTATTCTGTACAAAAGCTGCAAAGAACTCTACATTTACAAATTATTTATGGGTATTTATGCTGTTTTAATGTCCACAGTTAAGTGGTGTTTTATTTGTTTTATTTCCAATCTTTTCTATAACTTGTACTCTGCAGGGTAAACTGTATAAGATCCAAATGTTCAATCACTTTAAAAAAATAAATACTAAATCAAATTTTCTGTTCGAGCCTTTGGCAGAACTATCACTGAGCAAGCAATCAATGAGATGGTCTTCAGTTGCTTAAGGAAGCAAATTCAGTGTCTGCCTATAAATATATTCAGTCCAGTCACTTTACTTAACTTGTTTTTTTATATAAAGGAAGAGATGAGTCAGGATGTCGTGTTATAGGACATTGCCTATATGTTCTCAGGCTCTGGTCCATGTAGTGTTCATGAGCTGACAATAAATCAGTTTTATTAAGCCTCTGTCGTCCTATATGCCTTCATTAGTTTAAGAGGAAAGCATTAACACTTACGGATATGCAATAACTGTAAATGTCAAAAACACTGCAGTATCTTCCAACATATTCATTTAGGTCTTCCTCAGATTGATTTAGTACTGTAAAGCTTATTTTAAAGTGTGGTTATATATGAGCAATTCTAGTAACAATATTATGCTATTTGAGTACCCCCAATAATTGATGTGATTTATAAGTAACATTATCATATCAGTACACATTTGAATGAAAAGAAATATCAGACATATGACATCATTGGTAACCATACATAATGACATATTCCACTGGTATTCCTCTGCAGAAGACTCCCCTTTGTTGTATCAAACAAAAACATCAATATCTATAAAGAGAAGTAATGAATTTGATTATGGTTTTGCAGGGATCCGCTTGCACATGTGCCACAGAGATTACATAACATTAAAGCTCCTGTTACCGGTTCCAATTAACCAAATTATTCCCAAAGTCCTCACAGAGAAACCCAGCTAAATGCTGAATTAATTTCACTTTGACATAATTATTCGAGTGCTCTGCTGTCTCTGGTTGTGTTTATATTAATTGGCAGGGCCATCCCTCCCTACAGGCCGATCATGCAGGCTGCATGGGGCCTCACATTGCGCAGGGGGCCTCATCTCACAATGTTGCTTGGGGCCCCAAATTGGCCAGGGACGACCCTGTTAATTGGTCAACCTCAGGAGTTTCAGAAATGGTATTAGTGTTTGAATCAATAAAAAAAAGAATCAAGCAGTGTTTTTTAATATTACATGTACCAATCAACTCCTTCTGCAGCAGTTAGTGACTCTAGTGAGATGGGGGAGTGCATCCTGAGTGGTTTGGTTAGACTTGGGTTGGCATGTAAGCGAGAGGTAGCTACATACGCGCTAACGATGCTAATCGTAGCATCCAAGTTAAAACGTAATAGAGAAGTGGTATATATTAAGAGGGATATTACTGTAGAACAAAAGGGGTCTGTATGAGGTTGGTAAAATAAGGTAATCTTTGTAAGTTAGAGAGTTATTTTATTAGGTAGGTAACTTTATGCATTGTTAAGGTTAATTTAAATTCGCTATGCTCAATTATGTGTGGACTAGCTAACATCAAAGTTGTGTTGAAGAGCGGCGTACTCACTGTACGTGAAATTAATTCATTGCACTTTTGAAACCAACTTATTATGGCTGTAGAATGTGAACATGTAACTTAATGCCTGCAATTAAGGACGATGAATAGCCTAGTAGTCAATGCTTTAGTGACAAGGAAATAATTTGTTTTAATATTAAATATGACGTTATGTGTGACTTCAGTTCAAATGAAGCTTATTAATTGCATCACATTTGTTCTTCCAAAGTATCATGCAAATAAAAAGGACCCTAACTACACATTACACAATCCAACATGTTGAACAGAAGAGAACTAGAGAATGCAATTCCTGAAGAAATTGCTAGTGGGAATGCTTTATGCTGAAAAGCTGACGCTAAACTGCTATGCTGAAATGCAATCTAAATTCTTCACTTTTTTCTTAAGAAGAAAGTGAAGAATTTAGATTGAAATTATACATGAACACTGGGGGCTTGAATGTGTGATGAGCAGTGTTGGGCAAGTTACTTTTAAAAAGTAACTAGTAATAGTTATAGTTACTGCTCTCAAAAAAGTAACTAGTTACTTTATTAGTTACTAAATTATAAAAGTAACTAGTAACAAGTTACTTTACTTTACTTTCAAAATAATAACAATAAAAATACAAGTTGTTGTGTTGTTCTGTGGCAAAGTAAGAGAAAAGACAACTCCCATCATTGTAGCAATTATCATTATGAAATGTAGTGGAACAATAAAACACAAAAGATATGTTTAGACATTTTGACAGGCATCTTTATTGTAGCTTCAACAATCAAGTTCTAATTAGTGCACTTGTAGTCAGTGTTGGGACTAACACGTTAGTAGTGGTTATATCTCCAAGTTGCAAATGCGCTGCTGCTCTCGCTGATACTTGCATCTGCCATTGTGTGTTTGTGTGTGCTGGTGGTGAGCGTTGCCGTGTGTGTGTGTGTGTGTGTGTGTGTGTGTTAGCATTAGCAAGTGTTCGTGTGTGTGTATTTTCCTCATAAGGCAAGACCCGCCCAACTCAGTCTCTGATTGGCTTACCCTGAAATGTTACCCCTCATTAACCAATCATCACTCCTCTCTGGTCACTTTCACTTTTCCATGGTGTTGTGAGAGGACATCGCTGTATTCGCNCCATCAGGACAAAGCTCCGGACCTGGGGTGACAGGGCCTTCGCAGCAGCCTCCCCCAAAACTCTGGAACTCCCTCCCCAGCCACGTCAGATCCGCCAACACTCTCACATCATTCAAACAATCCCTCAAAACTCACCTTTTCACTCTTGCCTTCAACTCCTAATCAACTATCCCCTTGCCCTTATTCCTCCTAGCTTAGCACATTCTACTTTTGTCGTTATTTTTGTTTTACTTGCTTGTAAGCGCTTTGAGCACCAGGAAAAGCGCTTTATAAATGTAATGTAGTATTATTATTATTATTATTATTGTACTGTCAGATTTGCATAAATGGGATTTGATTGGCTGACGCTTCCACCTCAGCTTCAAAAGTTGAACATTGCTCAACTTTTGAATCCTGGAAATCCTGGAAATCTTCGCTTTGCTTCCCCACAATGCAGTTTGGCGAAAAGCGAGGCAAAGTGACGTCACCCCATTCAAAGTCAATGGGCAGGGAAGCGTTGGAAGATTTTTTTAACACTGCTGTGTAGACGGGCCGTAAGACCAGGGCGAGTTATATTAATATATTATTTTATAATGCAGGTTACGCTTACAGAAGATAGAGTGCAGTGAAATAATAAAATATCAAGTAGAGCTGCTTTTTTTTTTTTTTGTGGCCTGATGAGGTGAATTCAGGTAAAAGCTATTATCCTTTATTGATGTCTGCTATTTAATCTAAACCAATCACAGAGGAGGAGATGTAGATAAAGAGAGCAAGACTGGCTGTAAAAATGAATTTACTGTAAGCTTTGAGATAAATGACGTGGGTTGTGCGACAGAAATCTTATTATATCCTTTTTGTCTTCCTTGAAGAGTACTCCATTGATTTAGCATTGCACTTCTATTAGATTTGTGAACTCATTATTTCTTAAAAAGGATCAAAATCGAGTAGCAAAGCCAGAGCTAGTTCACTATTCTAAGCGTCACTATCCTTGTCACAACTGGCGCCTACATTACCCACAATGCAACTCAACAATCAACAGTTCAATGCTGAGATGCAGGTGAGTTATGCTAATGATAGCCTTAAGCTAATTGCCTCAGAAAGTGTGAAACAGACCATATCTAAAAAGCTCACTTTTTCCTCCATATGCCAAATTTGTACGCCTTGTAGTCTTCAGTCCCAATCATCACAAACTTGTGGACATTGCGTAAAGGAAATGTATCAGACTTCCCACAGCTCCTTTTGCAGGAACAATAGGTTTTAATGCAACTACTTCACATATGCATTTGTACTTCGAAGACCTTTAAGCACAGCTTTTTTCATCTTTAATTGAGGAGCTGTTTTTTTGATTGAAAAGGGAAATTCTGCTATTTGTCAACCTGGATTTTATCATATTTATTTTTTATTATAACATTTTACTTACAACTTCTACTGTGGAGAGTTAGGAAACTCAAGAAAGAACGTCATATAGGGCAGTGAGCGTATTTGTCTCACAGATTTCCTGCAGGTTTTAAATCAACAGAAATCATGAATGTCTTCAGGCATTTCCAGGGGACTTCTCTCTGTCTGTATTTTTTAGATTCTGTTACACTGAAGTTTGTTGGAAAGCGAAGAGGCTTCTTTACACTTTCCCAAAAACCTCTATTGAGGAGGAAGTTTCACCAAGTACAAATAAAGGACACACAATGTATTACAAGCAGGGACACATTTCTCTTTAAAATATCACGGAAATATTCAATGCATGATGAACACTGTGTCTGTAGCTCCTGTACTTTTGTTCTCTCCTCTCAGGCCGTTTGTTAAGTTCACCTCAGGCTGTCTTAAGCCTTTGCGGCCAATCCCTCTTAGTATCACCTCAGCCAGGGATAAATCTCACTTATAACTATCCTCCCATTCTGCCAACACATCTAAACACTCTCTGATCACTTTCAACTGTGTCCTAATGGGGATGCAAGCCATGCCATTACATCACTGCACCCTCCCCCACCTCCCTCTGTCCGTACAGTCACTCTCTCAATTCCCTGCTTTAATTATACCCTGCACTGTCCACCCTGCTGAGCCCCAAATCCCCCTCCGAGGGTGTTTTATTAGGAAACTGGCCACCTGGTCTAGCTTTAACCCCAGGGAGGTGCATCAAGGAAGGGATGCTGGGTGTGTGTGGCCCCTTTTTGCCCGGCCTTGATGACCCACTGCTGGGGAGGGCAGGCAGGCCGAAGCTGGGCAGGGAGGATGAAGAGTGGCCATAGGCCCAGTCTGGGAAGCAGTGACCTACCAGCTGCCATCTTCCTCCCTTCCTGCTCGCTCCTCTTCCGCTGCTGCGCGGCTCCTCTCTCTTCATGTCTATTTTTAGAGCTGGCTGATTTCTACCTTCTAAAATGGGCATATGTGTTGTGGAACAGGAAGGTGTGTGTGGGTTTTTTGTGTGTGTCTGTGTTAGATATACAACTGCCGCTGTTGGCCAACTCGTGCAAAATCTTTCAAACACACACACACCCCTGCTGGTCCGCTCTATAACGTCAAAGTACTGTACATTCCCATACACATGCAACGCGTCGCATTTGCATTCGGCTGCTCTCTGTACTCAGGACCTAGGGGAGACGGTTGATTGAAGGTTTCGTTTCAAAACCAAAAAGCGAAAATAACAAACAGCACGACGAGACCTTTTTGAATTCAGCATTTTCTATATCGACACACTGTTTGTACTTTTGTGGGAACTGTGGTGTAATTTTCATCTTTCTGCTTAGCTAAGCTTGGATCTTCCTCACCTCTCCCTCATCATTAGCTATCCCCCTCTGCACCGCACCGCCTCACCCCCCTCACACCTCCTTACTCCATCGTCCTCAACGGCAAGCCGAGACTAGTATCATACTGAGAAACTACAAAGACGCCACTGAAGCTCCTAACTCGACGCTAGTTACAGTAGCATCTTTGTCAGAGAGCCGGGAGCCGTCATTTTGAAAGAAGCCAACATGCTGGCCTTTTTGGCTGAGGAGGAAGGAAGCTGTATTCCCATGGAACAAGAGAGAAAATAGAGTGGGAAAAAAGGATCCCTGTGGAGATGGAGGGACCAAAAACTACTGTACACCTGCAAGCAGGAGCGCTACAGTACGCCTCAACATCAAAACCAGCAAAGAGTGAATAAAACACACTGGAAGAAAGGATGGGGGGAATATTTTGCATCTTCTGCAGTATCTCTCAAGACTTATTAAGGATGAGCAGCTCTGCGCATTGGGTGATGCAGTTTCTCTTTCTTTCTATTTTTTATTCCAGTGCCCCAACTTTCCCTTGACTTGTGGGATTGCTGAATGAGTGAATGTAAATGTACACCAATTAGAAAAGAAAAAGACTTTCCTGTAAAGCTGCCAAATCCGGGGGCAAGAAGAAGAGGAGATAAAATGCTGCTTGCCTGAAAATAAATTATCTGTATATCAATAACTCTCCACTAATACTCCGTCTGCGGGTCCAAAGAAAGGCGGAGGAGATGTAGTTAATTCCCTGCTGAAGTGTCCTCTGTTAGGAGGGGATAAGATGTAGTGACTTCAATTGGTGGAATATACTAAGTTAATATATTCAAGTACTGACTCAAGTACCTTTGTTTTACTTGATTATTTCCATTCTCTGCTACCTTATACTTCTACTGCAAATGTTGTACTTTTAACCCATTTACATTTATTTGACATCATTAGTTACTTTGGACTTTCATATTTTTCATAAAACCCAGATAATGAAATATCATTTACTGTAATGGATAAAGATACCTGGCATTATAACAAGTAATTAAAATGAGCTACACATTTAACAGCTGCAACATCCAAATGATGAAAACATGAATAGATGACTAATTATATCAAGTGATATCAAATATATATTTTCTTTTTAAATATGACCATTCTACATTTCAAGTACTTTTAGATGTTGGTACTTCAAGTATATAATGTATGAGCATGCTTATACTTTTGGACTTTAGTAAAAACCTTGATATAGTACTTCTACTTCTAACAGAGTATTTCTGCAGGTTTCGACTTTTACTTAAGTAAAACATCAAGAGTACTTCTTCCACATCTGGCGATTATTAACCTAAAATAAGATTTGTATTTAGATATATGCTAAAATCTGAATTATAACCTGCCTGAAAAGCAGTTTTTTGCTCAATAGCAGAATAATAGTCAAATAATGAGTGACAGTATTAAACCCGCACATCTCTCTCATTATGTAGGAATTTGAGTTTGACACCCCTCCCTTCTTAAGTAAACTTCCATCTTGCAGCTTCTTTACTCTCTAAATCCCCTGCTGGCGCACTAGGGGGCCTGCTGCAATCCCCAGAGCCACGGATGACCTGAGAAGAACCAGAACTTTCCACTGTATAGACCCCGTCCAATTTAAAAGTGCTGACTAAGACCAGCGTCTTTCCTGTCCCACCTCCCTCCCATCAGCCCGCTCTGGATCCTTGGTATGGACCTGGCCAACCCTTGTAAGGAAGCCCATTAAGGAACCCATCAATATTTCATCATTGCTCACTCAGAAACATAGTTATAGAAGTTTCCAGGCCGGGGCCATTAGGGGGCAGACGTCAATACGTTATGGCAGCGAGCATCTCTCTTCTCCCCACTTTTACTCCCTCCTTGTCCGTCTCTCGTCTCAAGACAAAGTCACCGGAGAGCTCTCTCAAGACGTCAGTGGTTTCCGCTAGCTCTACATTAAACAAATCCTTAACCATTAAGTATCCAAGAGCACAATATCCCTTCCTGCTGCTGTCAAACGACAAACACCAGTCTCAGGGAGAGGAGGGGGGAGTGTGTAAAGCTGATTTAAGGTAATAAAACCCCAGTCCCACAGAATACAAACAGCTAATTAACAGCATGACACGGTGTGTATAATGTGAGTCTTTAAACACTCTGCACAAACACTTGTGAGATCTTGAGTCATGGCTGTTGGTCTGACACCTCAAACACTGTCCAACTGAGAGAGTGGACAGTCAGTGATTATCATGAGGAGAAACTTGCTGTCTCTCACACACACACACACACACACACACACACACACACACACACACACACACACACACACACACACACACACACACACACACACACACACACACACACACACACCCACAGAATCAGATCAGAAACAGGTTTATTACCAGTTAGGTTGACATGTACGATGAATTTGATTTGATGCCATGGTGCATACATAAAAGTTTACAAAAACACACACACACACACACACACACACACACACACACACACACACACACACACACACACACACACACACACACACACACACACACACACACACACACACACACACAGATTGTGAATCAAACCTCAGATATACAACTTTTCCTCTGAAGAGGCAGGGGGATGTTTAACTGCAGTCTTCTTAGGATTATAATGATTTTATAACCCTTGTTTCAAATTATTACACTTACATTATCCGGGATGGGAACTACCCCCAAGGCTATAGTGTGTTAAGTATTGCTGTAGCAGACATTTTAACGAGTTTTCCTCCAACTCACCCTTCACTGTCCTTGGAACTAAAAAGGTCCCGCTATATATGCATTTTACCAGAGGAAATGGTGGGTCCTCTAGAAGCCCAAACAAACCGGATCCCAGGTCCATACTAATGTAAACAACACCTCAGCACCTCCTGCCGAGTCATTGCACTTATGTCATCCCTTTTAACTCCCTATAGCTTTCATAGTGTGAATCCTGCTCTGACTTTTATTAGACCCTTTTTTCTGTAGTTACTGCCTGTGTGACCTTGTAAAATTATATTTATTTTACTTTAAAATATTATATATTATATTTCTAATGCACACCAGCCATTGTTTTCTGAAAGTAAAGAGCACTTTCAAAATATACATCTCTTTACATTTTTGTCATTTAGGAAGTTGCTTTTGCTTTTACTCTTAGATTGTAATTGAAGACCAATCAGTGTTTGTCTGAAAGTATTAAGCCCCTTTTCACACTTTCAAATATGTATTTATATCAATTTTAGTCATTATGAAAGTTGATATTTATTGACTTTTTACTCTTCGATCTTTAATAAAGACCAACCAATTCAATTCAAATTCAATTAAATTCAAAGATTGTAATGTCACGCACACAATGCATATGACGAAAAAGCATTGCTCCACAATGTCCGTCTGAAATGTGGAGCAGCTCTTTACACGTTCAGATATGTATTTCTCTGTGTTTTACAGTTATAAATAAAGTTGTTGGATTTGCAAGCCTGATTTTTAACTCATCAGAGTGCCGAACCTTAATTAAAGTGATAGTTTTTATATATTTTTCTCTGAGATTTTACTCCGAGACCTTAGACTCCCATGATTATAGTTTTTAACTTTAAAACTCTTATCTTTTTAATGAAGACCAACCAATGTTTATCTGAAAGTGTGGAGCCCCTTTATAAACTTTCAAATATGCATTTTAGTCATTAATAAAGTAAGTTACACTAAGATTTTTGGTGAAGAGCAACCAATGTTTCTCTGGAAATGTGAAGCAACTCTTTACACTTTTAAATCTCTATTTCTCTACATTACCGTTATCAAAAAGTAGTTAAATGCAGTAAAAGTCCAGATTTCGAACTCACCAGAGTGCAGAACCTCTCGGGTGGGTTTCCACAAGTTATTCCTGGCGGATCCACTTTGATCCGCATGTGGTCTTTCATGGACGCGGTTTTCGGCTGGCACGCGTACTGCTCCCACACCGGGCCCTCATCCGTGCTCACCAGGGACTTGCACAGTTCGTACTGGCCCAGCGTGGAGGCTAAGCAGTGCAGTAGCAGCAGAAACACGGCCTGGAGGAGCATGGCAGGTCAGGGAGGGTGGTGATTGGAGCCGGGTCCGGCGCAGGGTGAGGGGGCCACGGAGCTCAGAGAAGGGGTGACGCGCATGGAGCGGAGATCATAAGGAAATAACGGACATCCCCACCGCCATGCTGCTGTACTGAGAGTGAAACGCTGGATGTAAATGCACACAACTCTCCTCCAGGGTTTTAGATTCCCCTATATGTCAGGAGGACACTGGATCTGTGACTGTAACTCAGTGTCTCTTCTCAGATATTGACGGTCCCCAAACTGCCGAGGGAGGGACGCTTCCTTGTTTCTGATGGGTGGAGAGGCGGATAATGTTACAGAGCTTAATCTCGGCATACACTTTAACCATAGTGTTGCAGGGGAGTTGGGTGGGAGTCGTTAACGCGGGTCCATGCCCTCAGAGAGCTGAGTCCCGCAGGGAAACAGTGGCGCTGCTCCGGGTGGATGATGCTGCGTCTTCAGGTATATCCATTGGAGGTTTTGCACCGACCGTGCTCCGCTGATTGTCCTGGGGCAAAATGAGGACAAATGTGATAAGAAGTTAGTCTGAGGGGTGTAGCTTCATCAATTCAGCACTTCCGGAGTCCTGCTGTAAATGCAAGGATATATTTTTCAAAGCTCAGCTGGAGATGAAATGTATCATGCATGGCTTTTTCTCTTTTGCATGAGTAAAGGTTTAATGACATGTATTTGAAATATATATCCAGATGGGTGGGATGCGATCAAATTTAGTAGCATAATTAATTCCTTGAGTATAATCTAGAAATGTGTGGTATTTAGTTTGACAGTGAAAGAAAAACAGATTATAAAAGGAGAACTTTTAAGTGAATGTGTGGTAGGCTACAACAAGTTGGGCAGGTTTGGTTTAACCTGCCTCCTGACTGCGGTGCATTGGCATATTCAAAATAAAGATTTGCAGACACTAAAAGGCTCCGTATTTTGAGGATAACCTTGTGCGTAAAAACACGTGCTGCTGCCGGGTGTCGCCTCCGCGTGCCACAGTTGTAATTGTTCACACCTCCACAATGCTGGAGATGGACTGTCAACTGTTTGTTTTTTAAAGCAATATCAACCTGAAAGAGATGCTTTCAAGGCAATGTAGCCTACTTAAAATGTGTGAACATTTGCAAAAAGGAGGGACAATTATACAAACAACTTTTTTTTCTTCGATCAGGTGCTATTTTCTTGGGAACATTTATGTTAAATCCTAATCAGTATTCTGTGTCACTTAAATCTACAGTTTTTAAAGTAATAAATAACTGTCAGATAAATAAACTGCACCATAAGTAAATATTGCCGAATTTGGCCACTTTATCTTATTCAATACATATGGTTGACATATTTTGCAGCGTGCCCTCGTTGATAATAAATAATCTAACGGTCACTATCCCAACAACGCTGTGCATCCTCACTTAGTTCAGTTGTCAAGTGAAGTCGCCAAAGCTATTTCCCGGCACTGTCAGTGTTGTAGGGGTGTGTCAGATCCTCCAGGAGTGCAGCATCCCCTCACACTACGCATTTATTGTATACCCCACATTAAAGCGTGTAATCCGTGTGAGGGAAAGAGTGTACATTGAGATTAAAGTCCCCTCACCACTCCGGTTATCCTGGAGTGGCCCGGATATAACTCAGAGCAGCTCTTCGGTGCACACTTCAAAGAGCTTGATCAAAATGCATCGACGTTTTTTTTTATCATAACAGATAAAGCACTTACTTCTAAAATGCATCCGCGAAACAGGTCAGCACTTTGTACGTGCACGTCCCCCTTCTTTGGGTAAAAAAAAAGAGATGCCCCGATGGTCCAGTGTTTGGTCCCCGCCGCGGTGCTCACTGTGCTCCGGGTTTCCTCCTGCCCCGGCTCGCTGTTTGTTTGCCGGATACTTTTTATCGCACCGTGGAAGGCTGCACCCGGTAGATCGGTGTCCTAGATCTAGGAACGTCTGCGAAAAGGAGAACTGAAATCCAGCGTGAAGGAGTACCAAAAGTATAAAATATTGACTTTGAGGAAAGGCTTGTGCCCGCCCTTCTTCCCCCCTCTGCTTCTCCTCTTCCCACTTTACAAGCTCGGGTTTACCCGGGAAGCTCAAGGGCAGAAAGAGAGGAGAAAAAAAAGGCTTTATGGAAAATATCACCCTCCCTTCTCCTCCTCCTCCTCCTCCTCCCTCTCCCCTCCCTTTTCCTCTCTATCTCTCTATCTCTCTGTTAATGCCCAGGCTAAATCCTTTTACCATCACTTTCAATCACTATCTGAGCTTATATCTGCTCCAGTCCTGCTGCCTGAACCGAGCGGTGCAACTTCCCCTCTCTGCTCCAAACTGTTCCCCAGGTCCGGTGCACATTATTTTGCTTAAAGCACCAGCGGTTAATGTAGGCCTACTCCAGGTGTGTACAAAAAAAGTACTGTGTACACACTGTTTTTTCTTGGAGGGTGAACTCACAGATGTCCCTGCCCTAAAAATGGCATTTCTCTGGCACTCCTTACGGGACTTGTCCTCAGTGACCTTATCTTTTGTATTATTTATCTCCGGTACGTCCACACAGCAGCTTTAAAAAAATCTTCCAACGCTTCTCTGGCCATTGACTTTGAATGGGGGTGACGTCACTTTGCCTCGCTTTTCGTAGAACTGCATTGTGGGGAAGCAAAGCGAAGATATCCAGGATTCAAAAGTTGAGCAATAGAGAGGCGAAGTCCCTCCCTTTCCGGGGGAGCTCATGGGACCCCGGAAGGGGAAAATTATACATTGAATTCAATGGAGAGAGAAAACGTGTCTTTTGATCCCGTTTGAATTGTGCCACGAATTACACATATGATGTTTGTCAATTTAAAAGAACATTTTGCAAGCCAAAAAAATAAAAATGTGTCGTAAAACTGTGAAGTAACACATTTGTTTGTGTTAAGCCGCTCAGTGAACTACATGTCTCTGGTCCCGCACAATACGCGTCACCAACACAAAGATGGCCGTCACGTTGGCACATTTCACCTCATTCTTTCAGAATGAGAATAAAAGTATAAAACGAGGTGAAAATCACTACAAGTCTGGGCACGTTGAGAGCTGTACATACACGAAAGAGGAGTTAGTCGGTTCTGTAAGAGCCAGCATGCGGGACCGGCTTTACAAGGTTTCGGTGAGTAACATGAGTGCAATGTTTAACGTTAATGTCAGTCAATAAGGAGGAGAATGAAAAAAAGATGATGAACCACAGACCCGGCATATAATGACTGCAGTGTACAGGGCTGTGTTAATTTATGTTACTGTTAGCAATAGCATTAGTTGACTGAGAAAACCGTCAAGAAAAAAAGTTTAGCGATGTTACGAGTCGACTAGTATAATATGCCCACGGCTGTGATTGACAACCTGGACAGCCAGTCAGAAGCTAGAATGCCAACCTAGAGAGCCAATCAGAACCTAGAACGGGTGTATACGGGTGTGTATGCTGTGGATAACATTAGTGTTCACAAGAACAAGGTACACTCCTGTGTTTTGTTTTAGTTGCTCTTCAGATTGAAGCGGCCAGTTTTATATCGACTATACTGTATGTGTGATCTCCTTTTACATCTCGTTGTGTCATTTGAGTTTATTTGCTGTGTGTAGATTCAAGGATTTTGGTTATCTTGTCAATTTGTTTGGTTATCTAGGCACAGCTGTGTGTGACTCCCTCTGGTACACTGGTATGTGTTTTCCTAATGTAGAGAGCATTGATTAATTAATAAACTACACACTGACCAAATCCTTTTTTGTTGTTGATCAAATGTTTTTCAAAAATGTATTCATACACATTTAAAAAAATACAATGTACAATCACAACCAATACAACACAAATTACAAAAAATACAGAAAAAACCAACAATAACACAACAAGACAAAACTATGGAAAAATAAACCCTCCCACCCCCAGATCCGGACCATCCTTGTATTGCTCATTCAATCTATTATAGCATGTTAACAAACATGGTACTTGCTTTATTTGTACAGATCTACATGGGAGACGATGGCGTGATGCAGAGCGCTGTCTGTGGTTGTGCACGGGGGATGTACAAATGCAGCCACGCTGCAGCATTGGCAATATTTGCCATGTGGCAGATCAGCTCCACAGAAGTTGAGTGCCAGTGGAGGAAGCCTGGCACTTCAAAAGTAGTCCAGCCGGTGTCTCAACTCTACCAACAGCAAGAGGAGACATACAACCCACTGGCCAGAGACATCGCCACTGAGGATGTAGACTGGTTCAGGTCTGCACTAAGGGGCACACAGTGTGGCATGGCATGGCTTTTGTCACCTGAGCCAGAGCTGCAGCCTCAACATCAGGCCATTTTCACCGTGCCGGAGCTGGTGAAGGAGCATGGGGGTCGGGGGCTTGAGGCAATTCTTGCCTCAATGCGACTGAGCAGAGACCAGCAAGCTGCCATCCAGACAGCCTACGTAGGACAGCGGACAAATCCTCAGTGGCAGTTACACAGGCAGGGCAGGTTGACAGCCAGCAATTTTGGTGCTGTGCTGAGGTCGGGACTTTCATCCACTCCATGCGCGTCCCTCATGAAGAGGGTGCTTGGGGGGTACAATTTAGACGGAGTGATGGCTGTCAACTGGGGAGTTGTAAACGAGGTGTGTTTGGCCAGTGTGTTTGGCCTTTTAAGTGTGACACATATGATAAATGCTTCACCTGACCACTGTTCCTAAATAAAAAAAGTTTTCTGCATCGTCAGTCATTTTTTCCAAATAATTACCAATATTTCTACAAATTACTTCATGTCAACTTAAGAGCACAGCTGTATGTTGAGTGTCAGCTTTGCTTGGTTCATCTTACTGGGGGGGCAGCTACATGGATGTCGGTGCAGTCCACAATAATTTTGCAGTTGAAGGCAGAATGAATTTATTATTCACTCAGAATGAAGCACAACTTCATGTCATACAATACATTGACTTTATTTGTAATTGTGTAAAAAAATAAAGCATTGATTAGCAAGCAGGACCTGCAGGAACAGAGAACGGTGATGGATGGAGCTGGGAAGAGAGAAGAATAAGAAAACAGATCAACTTTATTATCGGATATTAAAAATTCAATTTCAAAACAAGTTGCCGCTCCTACAGTTTTCTAGTATGTAAAGATGATTTCACATGACCTATGCAAAATATCACACTCAATACATGTGTCTCTGGGGGGGCATTGTGCCTTTGATGTATATAAATAATATACCATAACCAAATACTATTACGTACAGTGGGAAATCAGGTTTGCCAGAGCAGGGTCAGTGTGCATGTTCCTCAGGGTCTCAGCAGTTACAGGTTGAGGTAAAAGAAATAAAAGAGAAAAAGGTCAGTAACAACACTTTAAAGTAACAACACTGAATAATTATCTCTTTTAATAATTTTCTCTCAGTTAATCACTCAACTACTGTCTTTCCAACAAAACAGATTGACTCACCCTCACTGTCATCACAATGACACATGTCCAGAAAGAATGTCATGCAAAGCTCCCTGCCTGCCTGCCTTCCTTCGACTCTCCCTGAACTGCTTCCTTAGCACCCGGTGGAGGGCCGCAGTAGGCTACTCTTCAAATGTTTCACGAAATACTTACCATGATGACTACTCTTACTGTTTAACATTTTGGTGTACTTCATGTAATAAAAATAATAACTTCATGGTAAGGCTACTAAAAATGACAAGGCTAAGTAATGTAATGCTAACTAACGTGCTCGCTACTCGTCGCTACTAGCTAGGTAGCTAACTTGACTATGTTCCATGCACACATGTATATTACCTATGATATTACCTGATATGTCTGATCCAGCGACTCCTGGTCCTTCATCAGACGGGAAGCGATAGAACGAGCAAGTGGTATGATCACTTTTGTGATTACCAACATGGTACAAAGCACACAGGCATCTTGTAAAAGTGAATTTATTGGAGCAATCTCTTATATTTATTGGAGGGAATAATCAGTTATGAAATCTTCTTCTTCGCTTTAATTACGAGTCGCAACCACTTGGAGCATTATCGCCTGTGACATCACATACGCGACCCAGAATGGGATTTGGGATTTGTAGTCTTTGTAGTCGCGTATTTTTTCATAGTCTTATATATTTCAACAGTTTTACGACAAAATGTGACTTTTTTGACATGGAAATGATTGTTTAAGAATTGACAAACATCATATGTGTAGTTCGTGGCACAATTCAAACGGGATCAAAAGATACGTTTTCTCTCTCCATTGAATTCAATGTATAATTTTTCGCTTCCGGGGTCCCATGGACCGGAAGTAGATGGGCGTGACTTCGCCTCTCTATTTGACCATTTCGTAAGGTAAAAGTCAAAAAGCAAAAAACGCCTCCAGGACGGTCTTCCGTTTACGTGTCCTAATAAAGAAAAACAATTGTACGGTAGATACACTGTATTTAAAAAATACCAATGCTGGTTCCAGCTGACTTAAAGGTGGGGTAGGTAAGTTTGAGACCGACTGAGATGCAGCTTTTTGTTATATTCCATGGAATGGTTTTTTAACATGCCGATGCTATGATAATCTTAAGTGCTTTGACAAAAATTTCCATAAAAAAATGTCATGAATAGGTCATGTGAGCTTGTGTGTTGAAGGAGGGGCTACTGTAAGGAATCTGGCATGTTTTCTCCGGTTGTGTATTATCAAATTCTAGCACACTCCGAGCGGTTCCCAACATTATCGCTGACCTAACCTTCAAAGTGCACCTATCATGCTATATTTGAATAAAATCAGTGTAGGACAAAATACCTATATAAGGCATATTTATACTTTTTATTTTTCAAAATACCAAACAGATCATGCATTTACATTCCTCATTTGCTCAATTTACACACTGTCTTTTCATGGGCTGATTCTGTGAGAACAGCACCATACTACAGGCCTGTATATGTACTACAGCGTCTCCACGCTATCTAACGACTCTGAGGCCTTTCACATAGCTCAAATTTCCCTAACTCGACTTCTCGGTCCTCCGGTATGAACCGTGACACTAGATTCATTTCCTAACACCTGTCCTCATCGCTCCCATACTCGATCCTATCTCTCGAGACTTAGTCCGCCCACACGACATGCGAACAGAGGGCCGAGGACGGGAACCGATGACATGGCGGCGAAGCAGCAGGCGATTAGAGAAATGAAGAACTCCCTCTCCTCTGAGCGGTCATTTGAAAGAGAAGTCAGTAATGTGACCGGGGCCAGGCCCCAGTCCCGATTTCGAAGATGTGTTCATGACGTCACTATATAAGATTACTTTGAATTCATCACAGAACGATTTTGATAATGGGACATCACAGGTAGTAAGATGCGGACACAGCACACATATATGTGACTTCTATATACAAAATCCGTGGTCACAATGTACACTGTGCAAGAAACTTATAGTATTTGCAAGTATACTCTTTATGATAGAGTTGGCGAATGTGCTTTGTGCGCTTCTGTGCTTTATGACGCTATACCACTTAATACGTAATTGCTCCTCAATTTTTCAGGCGCTCCACCGCCGCGCGGCCCGGCCTTACTTTAAAGGTGTGCTCATTGCGTGAACATGAATATTTCCGTGCTGATTGTGTCGCAACTGTGTTGTCTGTAGCTGTGTATATATTGTGTTAGCATCCGTGACACTGCAATATGTCAGGTTCGTTGTCTCTCTGAACACCACGTTCGCGTTACGTCAGCGGAGACCTTTTCACGGACAGCACGGCCCGTATGCTACAGATGCAAGTCTCCTCGAGAGTGGGAGCACACTCCTTCGCTATAGACTGCGCAAAATCCAGTAAAGTTATTTACTATCAAACGCTATCTGAGTCTGAGTTTTGACTCGTGCATTGAGTTCTATTGCTCAGTGTTATCTCCTTGACGTACGACTGTCCTCAAATGAACTCAGCCGACTCCAGATCAGATTAAACGCTATCCTTCTCAACTCTTGGGTAACAAAAGGAGCGTATGGCCACCATGCAGCAGGGAGGCAGGATCTACCATGCAGCCACGGTAGAAACAAACATCGTGACGACCAGTTGAATCTAATGGCAGCAGAGGACAGCGAGTGCTCACTCACCTGAGCGTTGCATCCCTTTGAATTGTGCCACGAAATGACACACGATGTTTGTCAATCTTAAACAGATCATTTCATGTAAAAAAAAAAATCACAGTACGTCCGTAAACCTGGTGACTATGAAAATAACGCAACTAGAAATGACTACAAATCCCAACATCGCAATTTCTGGGCGCGTGAAGTGATCTGTCATCAGGCGATAATGTCCAAGACTGGTTGGACTCGCAATTAAAAGCAAGAAGAAGAAGATCTCATAACTAGATTTATTCCCTCTCAATAAAAATATAAGAGATTTGACTCCAATAAATTCACTTTTTACAAGATGCCCTGTGGTGCTTTGTACCAGGTTGTAATGCACAAAAAGGTGTCAGTACCACTTGCTCCGTTCTCAATCGCTTCCCGTCATGGTGAAAGGACCAGGGACCAAACGTATCAGGTAATTATACATGTTTTGCCATGGAACATAGTCCAAGTACTACCTACCTAGTAGCGAGCACCGGTTAGTAGCATTACCATTAACATTACTGAGCCCCGCGGCGCGCGGCCCTTGTCATTTGATTAGCCCAATAACGTGAAGTAAACAAAAATGTTAAACAGTAAGCAGTCAGTCCCATGATGGTAAGTATTGTTGTGAAACCATTTGAAGAGAGTAGCCTAATCACCCCGC
>NW_011333012.1:196018-232130 GCF_000735185.1 Notothenia coriiceps
CACACACACACACACACACACACACCTTTCAGTCCACTGCCCATCTCTGTCCAATCAATGCAATATTAATGAGCCACAGCCCTGCTGGCTACACTGGGAACTACATAAGTGTGTGTGTGTGTGTGTGTGTGTGTGTGTGTGTGTGTGTGTGTGTGTGTGTGTGTGTGTGTGTGTGTGTGTGTGTGTGTGTGTGTGTGTGTGATTTAAAGTGCATTTACTACTTAATCCTTGCTGAGATCAAATGTAATTTCCATATTACAAACAGCAGACACATGACACACACTCTCATGACCGTCTGCTTGGATAAAAATAAACAGCCAATAACTAGAGAACAGATACATTTGCCAACATGGGTACACAAATCTATTTTTCATGTTCAGTCTAACGGGAACTTTTGATATTTAATATTGCTTTTAATATTATTTATTTTGGGACATTTCTAAAAAAAATCCCCAGGTCAGAAGAAAAAGAGCAAGTCAGATGGACTAACAGTGCAGAGAGTTATTGCCGATCTACAGCCATGATTTAACCAGCTTGCAGTATCTGCCTAACAGCTATCCAAAAAGACTCAGCAGGCTGCTAAACTGCTTGCCAGTCTGTCCTGAACCTGACGAAAAACTCTACCAGCCATCACACACACACACACACACACACACACACACACACACACACACACACACACACACACACACACACACACACACACACACACCCTCCAGCCCTCAGCAAACCAAGCCCCGTCAATCAGGACCAATTCTAACAGGCTGCCTGGACAAGTGCCATCTCTATGGAAACCAAGCCTTTACTCTAAAGCTGTCCTGCTTTGTCTCTCGTCTGGAGGTTTTCACACGCAATCACTGCCAACAAAGACTGCTGTAAAAACTTGAACCGGGCGAGAAAAAGAGAGAAAGGAGTGAGAAAAAAGGTTGGTCAGTCTGTCACCAATTTCTGATGGACATTTGTGATAAAGATGGATAATGTAGTGGTATAAACATATGCCAACTTAGAAGATGAACAACAGGGCTAGCCATACAGTCCACAATGTGGTATATTTTATGTGATCCTCTATCGTATAAACCTCTTTTTGTAAGAGGGCAGTCCATTTATGTATCAGCTAATATAGCACTACCTATGGACATGTGTAGCATCTACAAACCTAAAAAAAGAGCAGTACACCCTACTTGTATAAGTGCAGCTGTAATACTGTGGTTGTGCTGATTTCCTGATACTGCTTAAATGCATGATTGAAATTAGCTTTAAAAATAATAAAGTCAAGATTTAAAAAATGTTTTACTGTCTACATTAATCTCAGCCGTAGCCATATTGCACAGGGCGTGTTTGAGTCAGGATTCCTTAGCTTGGCTTAGTAAGGGTAAGGGTTAATGAAACAGTTGCTTTTCCAATTAAAATATAAGGAAGAAAGGCTAATTGGGACTTGCTCTTGGGTCATCTGGGGTGCCATGCAGTTGTGGAAGCAGTCACAAAGCGAGTTTGTGCCGCTTGGACTGTACAGGCAGTTCCCACTGAAAATGGTCCATCTTGTAACATCAAAACATTTCCTAAAATTATATTTCCTTGCAGCAATTTAATAAAAAGGCAGGATTATTGTTGCCTATTGAAATATAATTCAACTTTATTGAAGAAATTGCATTTTATTCCTACGAGTCAAAAGGCCCCATTTTCAATTATCATCACATCATCACAAGACAATTCTCAAAGAAATTGATTTCCACAGCCAAGACATTCAATTATGTCACACCGCTTGAAAATGATTTCAACTTGTTTTGAGAAAACAGAGATCGAGGGGCTCAGTGGTACATGCAATGAGTAAAGATGTGACGTTTTCGTTCAAACCATTCCCCATTGCATCATGCAGTGGGCCATCTATGTCGACTTCACTCCAAGCAAACTCGCAGGGCTCAGGCTTCTCAGTCCATGAGGGACTTGTGGCAGGATATGGAAACCCAGTATAAAATAAGTTTTGCACTGTTTGTACCCAGAGGTGAAAAACGTTGCCGAGCCACACTGCTGTCCCAGCGAAGCTGCACTTCTAAAAAGAGTGGCAAAGTTGTAATATGCACAAATTGGTCCCATTGAAACCTTTGTTGAAGGCTAAAGAAAAAAGTAATACACGCTAAATATCCTTCCGCCAACTGGAAATAAATAGGCTCAATTCCTCAGTGAGAGGGAAGGGAAATTAAACCTAAGTGCGTTTCTGGTTTCAAATCACAGAGCACACTCTGAGGAGGTGGAATTGGAACAATTTTGTGTCATTTAGAGACTAACGTGAGGCAATTGACACTTGTTGGCTCATTAAATGAAGAGGGCAGCTCCAATTGCTTAAATTGTTATAGGTCGGGAAAAAAAGGACAAGAATAAATAAAATAGAGATCAGACACTCTTCTTGCTCAATGCTAAGAGTAAAATAAACAAGAGAAAAACTGTCTTTGTTTAAAAAAAATGTTTTCCTGCATTCTCCATACCAAGTGAAGTAAGGACACCTGTGTAGTCTGAGAAAAGAGGTATGAGGAATTATCGGACCAACTGCCCGGCATTGAATCTCTTTCTTTGGTGGCCTTCAAAAACCTTTGAAGATATGAATTGTTCCTCAAAGCATTGAAAGCCACCTTGGTGATGTGTTGAATACCTCTATGTTGAAGGAAAAAACTGAGGGATAGTGCCTTCATGCACTTCAATCACTCCTATCGTTCTGTCAAAATGAGTTCATATAACATCGCTCAAACTACTGAAGCATGTTACTGAAAAGAAACTGAGAAAGAGTGAAGATGGCAAAGAAAAGAGATATAAGTACCACAAACGCTGCAGCTGCACATTTGGAGGACAGCTATTTGATCCATTCTGCTGACCAAAACGTTGCTTTTAGAGGTACATTTAATAAAATAACTTACAATGCCAATTTCTTCCTGATACGATCGCCATACCATGCTATCTTTAGGAACCAATTTGAGTGTATGGTGTCCTAGTATCTCTTTGTATTGAGTCATATGGACTGCAGCTGCCCTGTTATTGAGGGTTTTGTAAATTCTTGTAAACGTTTAAAATGGTAAATGCTCACACCTGGAACTATTTTATTCAATTACAACATACTGTTGATTTGAATGGCAAATTATCAGCCAAACTTGTAGGTCTTTCCAAAGCACGATTAACAAGAAGGAAAGTTGTTTTCTTGCACTCCTCTAAATTGTTTCCCTCTGCCATCTGTAAGTTTACAGCTCTGAGAATTCAACCTACAACAATTCTCAGAAAGTAGACATTGCCAACAGGCTACTTGAGGCAGGGATTCTGCCTGTAACTTAATAAAAAATGTACTTGTTTTCTTCTAATTTGAGAGAAAAACAGTGTATAGAGATAGCATGGGGCCAAGCACGCAACAGCAGGATGCTCGTAAAATGTAATTTGACAGAATTAACTTGACAGTGTTGGCTCAAATATAATTTGAATGGAAAAGATAAGGAGCGAGGGAGGGAGAAGGAAAGACGGAGAGAAATGGAGAAAAACAAGGAGAGAGAAACAGAGACACAGAGACGTAGGCAACAAGAACAAGAAAAAGAAAATAATAGCTTTTCATACTTTTTTTCAATTGGCAACTTCAAAGGAATATAAATAATTGAACACCTTCACCCCATCGCTGTGAGTTTCTGGCCAATTAGTATTGCGAGTAGTTTGCCAAGAATCCTTCTGTTGAGGACTCAAAAAGGACAAAAGAAATCAGAAGTCAGAGATGAGGAGGAGGTGACAGGCACAAAATAATGCTGACAAATGACTTTTGTCAACAAACAGTTATTGTCAAATAGAACCACTTAACAAAAACAAAAAAAAGAAGCAAAATATGGAAAAGTTAAACTCAAAAATGTAAGTGAGCAAAAAATGAAGGCTTATTAAAACATCAGGCACGGGCAGGGGAACGAGAGTGGACTTTCCTCCATTTACATCCATCCATTTTACGCGCAGTGAACTGTGCGTGCGTGCAAGTCTGTGCCCCAAAGCTCATAAATAAAAATAAATGATATTAAAAAATGGTATTCATACATTTAATAACTTGAGTAATGATCTACACTTTAAAATATTTACCAATACTTTTTAATCAGCCTCCCTAAAAACGTCAGAAACACAAAAATGTAGGTGTTTGATGTCTAAAATGAAACAGATCTTTTCAGAGCTGTACTTTATTCAGTTATTTTAAACAGTTTTATCTAATATACTGGATTATAGAACTTTCTGTGTTATTGGGCCTTTGTTTTGATCCGTGTGTCCCCTTTAATCATGACTAAAAAACACCCTGGGTTGTGATTTTGCATACATTCTATAAATGGGATGAAATTGAAAGCTATTTGGTCCAATGACAGTACATTTCTCTGATAATGTTTTATTCAAAAACAAAGAATACTTGTTTGCTCGCAAATTCCATGGCCCAAACAAAAAGATGGATGCACACATATGTTGATAGCTTGTTGGTTTGTTCCTTATCTTTATTGTTTATTTAAATGACTGTTATTTATGGACTCTTACATGACAGGCCTATAAGCTAAAAGGTCCTAACAAACAATAAAAAAAATATTAATATTACATGTTACTACATTTACTTTAGATTGTTCACATAAAATGAATGCACGACACTGCCATCTAGTTTAATAGCTCTGCTACAACAAACATTATCATCCTGCTCAATCTGCTATAGACACCTATGAAAAAAGCTCAGGTGACACCCCACACATTAGTGTTACGCGCCAGCACACACATATTATGCAAACATGCAGAGAAATATAAGCATACACACTTAAACAGGGAGCCAAGCATTATTACGGGTGGGGTGGCAGGATTTATTGGGCTATCTTTCTTTCTATTTTGATTAAAAATGTCTCCTTCTCACTGTGATTTATGAGTTTAAATGGAACGGATGGAAGGCAGAGAGAGAGAGAGAGGGTGAGAGAAAGAGATGACATCATGCTTTCAGCTGGGCTTTTCTGCAAAAGTGTGGCATCCATTGTGTGTGTGTGTGTGTGTGTGTGTGTGTGTGTGTGTGTGTGTGTGTGTGTGTGTGTGTGTGTGTGTGTGTGTGTGTGTGTGTGTGTGTGTGTGTGTGTATAAGTGAGGGAGAGAAAGTGTTGATATAAGGAGGTGGTTGGTGTCTTTGCCCCCCCCCTCCCTATCCTCTCAGTCCACCAGGTGGGAGTGAATATAATTGGACAACTGCACCACTGTGTGTGTGTGTGTGTGTGTGTGTGTGTGTGTGTGTGTGTGTGTGTGTGTGTGTGTGTGTGTGTGTGTGTGTGTGCGTGCGTGCGAATCAGATGGAGCAAAATGAAGTAGTCTTTTTGAGTGTGTGCATATATTTCCAGACATAATTGTAGGGCTATGCTGTATGAGCCCAAAAAGAGAAGAAGCAAAAAATTTGAAAACAAAAACATGTGTGAACATGAGTAAGAGACAGAGACACAGAGTGGGAGGGCTCCACAAAAGCAGCGATCATATCCACCGGCAGGACAGACAAAGACTGGCAGATACTGACAGATGGGGAGGGAGCCCTGCTGTTGTGTATTTGTTAGTGTTTGTGTGAGAGAGAGAGAGAGAGAGAGAGAGAGAGAGAGAGAGAAGTATTGCTAATCTCCACAAAAGATGAAGCAGACTGCACTTAATGTTATTTAAACCAGGGTGAGCAAACAGAGGCTGTGAGTAAGTTGAAGAAGACGAAAAAAACCTGCGTCCTTCCACGGTGGCAAATTAACTGAGGATTAGAAGATAAAAAAACAAAAAAACATACGTCTTTCTAGTCAACATGTTGAGAGAAGGAGCTTTTGCACATCGGCTTTCATCTTACCCTGAAAATGAGTGTGTGACCCTGATGTGAGAGGCATAAAAGGCAAAGAGGAAGAAGACAAAGACATCTGTTTGACATCTGTTTGAGTGCAATGTCAGATGTTTTCAGCCAGCTGAGCCGAAAGACACTCGAATTATGCTACAAGACACTCAGACCACCGTCCAATCAAGAGCAGACAGCTCTGTTGCAACATGAGAAAAATCAAGTCCCCCTCATGCTATCTTGAACCACAGAGAACACACTCAATGAATTTGTGGATCTCAGACAACTGAAAAGACAGAGAGAGGAAACAAGGATAAAAAAAGCAGAAAAGAAAGGCAGATAATCAGGCAGGGCTCATTTCCCGGCAGGTTGTTCATCTCTTCCTCTGTATTTCTTTGGAATATCTTTCTATGGGCTGTACCAAAGAGTTGAACCTCTAAAGTGTCATTCATAACTTTGAAATTCAAATTCCTTGAATTGACCTTTAAATGATGTGCTGATTGAATATTTCATTTTTGCATTTTTATTTAATCTGTTGAAATCTGGTATCTCTGCGTATTTGCTTATGCTACACTAAATAGATTACAATGGTGGACCATTGCATTTTACAACAATTGTTTGAAAAGCTGTAAGTAAATGACCCTCTTCATTTTTTTTGGAAGATTTAATATAGTTTTCCTTTCTTGTTACATCTCTATATCTGCTTATCTTGTAAAAGGTCAAAACATATTTTTGTTATATGGCTGTTTTCCTTTCAATTGAACATCCGTGAAGAGAAAGGAGTAGAGAAGGGTAATGACTTCCAGCAAAGGGCTGCAAGTACTGCGGCTCAGTAAGAACACATTTGTAAGGGGGCTTTACCAGGTGAACCACTGGAGCACTGTTTATTATGATATTTTATATTTGCTTTAATCTTGTTTTTTGTATCTTTTTGCCTTAAATATTGTTATACTGAGAGAGAGAGAGACACAGTGGGGTAAATAAAAATACCTTTCGATTGGCACATACAATACAAAGCCATATATCGATTTACATGTTGCATAAATATGTCGCTGACGCACTTCAACACACAGGCTCTAACTGATCTACAGCAGACCATTCAGGACGTCATACATACATATTTCATCCCACTTACCCAGGCACACAGGATTTACAAACAATGAAACCTAGAGGAGACACTCGCCATCACCCTTGTTCCGTTTCTCTACAGCGCCTCCTCTTTGTTTTGTCTCCTTAATGCTGCTCTAAGCCTTCTTAACGGGGAAATGGTGCAGAACAAATCCTAAGCAGGAGTTGACGGGTGGGATAAGAGCTACTGATGTTCCTCTGGTATTAACATGGGGAGATATGGAGGACCATTTAAAAACATGAACAGTGTCTAAATGGCAAATATTTTTGAGACACCTGTGATTTAAAAGAAATGCCAAATTGGGGCTGATTAGCACCACAGAAACACCTGTTAGCTTATAATCTCATGTCTTTTTAAAAGTGAATGTGTCGCTCAATCATTTCATGTCCTTGTTTACAGCCATTGAGCTAAATCATAGAGGCCCTACATGCTCACTCATCCCAAGTGCAATAAAAATACTAATACAGATGTGAGATTGGCATTTAGGATTACAAGTCAAAACAAGATTTGAGCTTGTGGTGAAGTTCTTATTTTCTTTGGCTGAGGCATACAGTAGGATGACATCCTATGAAAAACATGCCTGTTGAAGATGAAAACAGCTTTTCCGAGATGACTATTTCAGATAGTAATCAAATACAAGCCTTTACATGCTGACCTAAAGCAAACTCGAAAGGACAGTAACATAAAGCAGCAAGAAAAATGTTCACCAATGTTTTGTTTACTCGCCGTATTTGCCACCTTCCATATTCCGTTTACAACCAGTGTATCAGATACGTACAAAAGACATCTATAAGGCTACATAGGAAAGCAGAGAGGTTATCATTAGTAGTATGGTTACTTAGTGTCCTGGTACTTACATGAGGCGTGGGAGCCGGTGAGTAGCAGTGATAGCAGCAGAGTGGTGACAGGCAGCAGGAGTGGCAAGGAGAGGCGAGGGGCACCGCTTGTGGCCATCTTGGCTCCAGTAGGGAAAGGGGGGGGGCAGGGAGGGGTAGGGTGGGACTGATCTTTGACCTGGCTGGAGAGCCGAGGCCCCGACTGCGCAGGGAAGGTTGGGGTCTTCACGCAGGACGGTTTGGCACTCTGTAAAAAAACAGGAGGAGAGGATAAACATTAGACCCAAATGAAATGTACATTATTTTACCCAAGAAGGGTTGGTTAATGTTTATACTGCTTTTGTAACACCAATATATTTGATCATAATTCTAACACAAAGACATCACAAATCAGTAACATGACGTAGCATTTACATAATGTGCAAGGAAGGTACTGCAATACAATACTTTGATTGTCCCAATGGGAAAACAATATAATGGTGCTAAAACAAGCATACTGTATTGCTATTGAGCATCTTGCAGTGAAAAGGTGAAGGTTCTGCCCTCATTCACATGACATGTGTCTTTTGATAAAAACAGACTAGGCAATTCTGCTGCGCTTTCCACAACATCTCACTGCTGCTGACGACACATAAATGGAAGGAGGGTAATAGGGTGTTGGTGGAGGCAAAATCCTCTTTCACACAACCTGTTCAAGGTGGGACAGTTGCACCGTTATTTCACCTTGCTGGGGGGACAGAGTTGCGCAGTTGCAGTGAAGGTAGTGGCAGAGCTAACGTATGTGTTCAAGATTAATAATTGAATTTCTTCATGGAAGTATTGCGGGATCGCTCTGTGAAAAGGGCTCACATACACCACACCCTGTAATCGCTCAATCTCTCAACCAGATCCCTTTGAAACTCCTAGGGTAGCAGGTGAGTCAATGTTTTCTACTGTTTTTTTTTTATTTCTTAATCACACGATCTTGACGTTATTTGCTTATCTCTTTCCCCTTGTAATTGCACAGGCACCCAATGATATTCCAGACAGGGTCTCTTTGTTTTAGTCAAATTGCCATTAATCCCCCAAGCTAAACAGAAAGACTGGGTACGCCTTCCACTTAACACACACACACACACACCATTTTTCTCTCATTTATATGGCTGGTGCAGCACAAAGCCACCACCAAGAGGTTCCATACTCTTTAATTAAAAGATGTGAATGAAGAGACAAAGAAAGAGAGAAGTAAGCGAGATCCATGACATGAATTTAATGAGTTAGTCGATGTCTTGACAAAAGCAAACTGTGTGTCGGCAATCAATCTTTAAACGGTTCCTTCTTAGAGGACCCAGGTGACAGGTCCCAGGTTAGGGGCCCTATGGCAGCATTTGATCTGCTTTAGTGTCCTTGTGCAAGACACTGAACTCCTCTCAGCGACAGTGATGCTGCTACTCTGCTGAGCCCACACGAGTGGTGAGGGCGACTCTCTTGAAGTGAGATTAATTACCTGCACACACGGTGGTGAATAGGCTACTACTGTACAGTGATACAAACTGTGCAGATAATACACGGTCAACAACTGTGTGGGTATATCTCAACAAAAAGACAAAAAAGGTGAATCACCGTAATCAAAAAAATGAGTGGCTTTATCAACCAAGTCAAGAAGCTTTTAAAAGTGTAAAGTTAAATATATTTAGCTGCTCAACAGGGTTACATTTGTGACTGTGGCCTTGAGTGAGAGGCGGACCACCAAAGCTAATTGCAGTGTAACCAAGCACCTCAGACAGTAGGCATATACAAGCGTCCCACCCTTCACAGCAACAGCACCAGTCTCTTTAACGGGCAAAATGGAACAGACAGACACATGCAGCAGCAGGCGCACTTAAAATAAAACCACAAAGCCATGCAGCCATGCAGCAAAACCCACGCACACATACACTGTAAATCTACCATTTTTTTCCCAGCAAATACAAATAGAGAATTTCAAGAACACGTGACACGTGCGCACTTACAAGAACACAAAGGGACGGATCAACAATAGGTCGTTTGTGGTGACGCCATGCCAGAAGAGAGTGGGAGTATTTCAGTAGCTCAGCTCTTCTTTCAACACAATATTATAGACACACGACCAACATGTGGGTCCTTTCCCTTCTTTTTCCTGGCCTGGGGGGCAGGTAATGTCATTGGTGGGAACTGAGGGAAATACAGAAACATGAATAGTGAGACTGGGGGAGTATCAAATTATCTAGGAGACCTCTGAATGATGCCCCTTTTGTTCCGACTGTAAACATTGGTGGAGGTAGAGGGAGTCTTGCCATGCCTGTAGGGAATTATTCTATCTACGTTTACAAAGTGCCTAGGTTATGATTTATGACCATACCCTTAGGGCATGGCTTTCTATCTCCTCCTCTGGTTGCTATACAAACTCCACAACACAATTACAACAGCTATTGATGTTGAATGGCCTCCCAAAACATAACCCAAGGCCAAGTGTGGGCTCCAGTTTAACCATAGACACTGTTCAAACAGCTCAATGATTCCTTTTCTGAACTGTAAATAAAAAAATAAGAACAGGCCAGATGAAGAAGTGTTGAATGAAAGGTACACGTATGTTTCATTATTCCCTGAGGGATAATATCTTATATTTCTATTTGAAATAACAACAAATGGAATTCTAAACAGAGATGCCAATATGTTGCTAAAGCAGTTCTTCACTCAAAAGAAAAATAATATCGAAAACACAACACACTTTCCTGTCATTAATACCCAAATTGGAAAACCTGTCAAATGTTGCTTAAAGCATGCATTACTTTTGCTCTAGAAATGGGCTGAGGAAAGATAGAGTATTTAGAATTCTGGCCTTGCTAGCAGAGAGGCCGATCGATTGATAAACCATTTACCTCAGCTGCTTCCACAGTAAAGGCTATGGCCATGAGGAAACTGCTAATGGTCATGTTTTGCAAATTCAATGTGACAAAATGACTAGCACTGTAGCAATTCACTAATTTATTCTGGAAATCTAGAAAATTACATTAACTTACATGCATCTCAAATGGGAAGCTAATGTTCAATATTTGCTAAAAGCCATAAACATTAACAAGACAGAATTATCGCTAGCCTTTCTGACATTAGGTGGAATTAAAAGTATTTCACCTTTTTTTGTAACAGTTTTAAGCATTTTTTTCTGAATGGAATGAAATTGATGCAACTCATTTTTTGTTTTAGACTAACAGCCAAGACAAAGTCTATCCATTAAATTCCAGGTGATTCCCATTGATGGGCAATGAATATATATTGAAGCACGAACTTCCTTTTAATATCTGGCAATCACTCCAGGTATTAAACACCAGGCTTCAGTAATTACATCCAAAATGGAAACACAATTTCTAAAGAGTGGTGGCAGTCACTGGCTATCAGGGACTCTCACTTTGACATGGTCAAGCTTTAAATTCAGCTCATTTCCCCATGCAATATTGAAACTAATGCATTTGATTACTGAGATTGAGAACGGCAGTGAAGGGAATGGGAGATGGGAATAAGCGCCACAAGCATGAAATGAGAGAAGGACCAAGAGATATAAAAGTGTGCACATCTACACACAAGCCACAATGGGACAAGAACAAATACAAAGAAAGAGTGAATTTTAAAAAGGGAAGGAAGAAGCAGGTAAGTATATACATCCATTTTCCGCAAAGAAAGGAGCCTAGTAGTGACTTTAAGACGCAAAGCTATTTCCATCAACTCCTACACACTTCACTATAAGAAACAGCCCCTCCCCCACCCACCCACACTTACACACACACACTGCAAAGATGTTAAGTTGTATATTCAAGGAGAAAAACAACAACTTACCCCCTGAGGGACCACATTAATAATCCCTTTTATGAGGTGAACAGTAAGCACACTTCGCAAAGGCGTGCACATAATACACACACGGACACACAAAACACCCTCTAGTTTGGTTGAGCTTGATGATCAAAACGGCGTGTTTGATGTCTAAAACTTCAAAAAGAATAATATATCCTGTTTGTTGAGCCCCCCAAAAGTTGGACTTTCTGCTTTATGTTTTCATGCATTGTTTGGTTACAAGAGTTTATGGACAACATCTACATATTGATTCCTTGAAGCAGCCTGGTAGGGCTGTTGACAATTCCCCAGGAATGCCTATATTATTATGTGGAAGTCATGGCAAATATTTCCATAAATGGCAATACAAAGATTATGGGTATTCTTTCAGAAAAAAATCACATTTCCAACACATTAGTTCCTTGATACCAAAACGACTCTTGAAAACATCAGATTGGGTGATGCTGGTAGCTCAGTGTTGCCCACCCCTGAGAGTATGACAACAGTAGAGGACTATGACACCTAATATGTTTGTGAAAAGTAAGGTAGGGTTGTTTGGGTTCATACAGTGTTGATATAAAATTGCAGCGCCAAGCTTTTCAAGGATGGGGATAAAGGAAAAAAAGAGGTAAGCAGAGATCATGACATTCTACCACCAGTGAAATACTTTAAAAGTACAACGTGGCATAAATATTCATTAGACAGTTTAATTTTCTTTGAGGAATGATGGTAAAAAACTGAATATTTTGTGCATGACCATGTAGTTAATGTCTAGTTGCTGTTTAATTGCATCATTCGTCATTTCTTGTGTACATGTTTCAGGCCAGCAACACTTGCTCCACTCCCTACATCTCTGAGTGCTGCAGTTCTTCTGATACCAAAGGTGTGCTAACTGGATAGCATCATGGTCAGAACATGGATGTAAGCATGAACGACTTAAAGGAAAACAAAATATTCTTCAGAGGAAATATTGTGTGGATTTTGAAATGCAAAAAAATCCACACCAATGCCATGAAATCACTCTTAATGTATTTTGTAAAACAAAGGGAATGAGGGTGACGCAGTAGCTAATTGTCATGTTAAGCTGATTGTCATGATAATAAGCTAGTTCAAGACAATTGTCATTGCTATGCTGTTTTCTGGTGAAGGATGATGGAAAAATACTTATTTTAAAAGCGAATACTGCCTTTTTCATGGCCCTCTCTAAACTCTTCTATCTGCTGGCTGCTGTTTATGTTCGGCCTTCAACTGATGAAGTTTTTATGCGCCAGCCCAGAGTAACAGGCTTTTACCTCAGCCAGTTTACTGCCTTTTATTGATTCATACCATACAGAAAACCAACAACACACAGATATATGATGCATAACCTTTTAGTGTGTCAGAGTGTGTCCATATGTGATGTGTTATTCGTATGAGTTCTATGTTTACATTAATGTTGTTGCTTCTTTATTGCAGCCTCTTTGAACAATTGTGTCCATGTGTTTCTGTGTTCATAAATATGTATATAGTTCTTTATGTGTAGCGGGTTTTATTTGCATGTGATTCCATGTTTTATTTAATTTATATGTGTGGATTTGGCATTCCAACGATTAATATGTGTGTAAACGGTGTGTCTGAGAGAAGCAGAGATGTATCCAGACACAAAAAAGGCACACAAAAACACAGCCCAACCTCAGTTATAAAACAAGTCTCCAGGAACCATCTGTTTTTCACCATGCTGAAACCCTAACAGTATCGATTCCATGTGTCATTGCTAAGGTTTCCCTCACTCTCTCCATCCCAACCTCTCTTTCTCTCACTCATTGCACCCTTTTAGCTTTCTGTATAAGAATACTGGCTACATCTTGGACAAAAATGCACTATGAGAGATAAAAAAAGGGGAAACCATACCCTGTCCTGTGGTGCTTTAAAGCTATGTACATTTTGAGAAACATATGGGCAGTATTTGATAAAGGCTGTGTGTTTGTAGGAAAGTGTGTTTGGTTTCTAAATATATCCTCCTGATCAAACTAGTCGTCCTTCAAATCCTCCATCTCTGTTTTCTTTTTCGCCATCCAACCCCCTCCCTTCCCCTCCCTCATTTCCTCTCTCTCCTTCCCTTCCCCCCTCGAACTCATGCATACTAAACTATGCTTGCATTGCAGATGTTTGGTAGGGAATCACATGAATTTGCATGGAACTGCAGGACTATTATGTAAATGCTCCAGTGTGTATCTACCTCCTAGCTTTACTCTTTCGTTGTCATCCACTTCTTCCATGTCAGACGAATTTAAAACAAGGCACACCTGTCACTAAGTACCCTGTGTATGGGAAACCCCAGTGGAATGAGGGGAGCTTACAGTAGGTTAACATATTCATACGTGTTGCAAGATAGTGTCTGTAATATTAACAGCAGTAAGTGCAACTGGTAGTTAGGTCTGCATGGATCAGAGTCTAACACGTGACTATTTCCTTGAAGTTGCATATTTGACATATTTGGTACAGAAATCGGATCCCAGGGAAAGGATAGATCTAATTAAGAGTCTCCATTCTCACGCCTTTGGTCTACGGAAGACAAGTATCCAAGGACAACCAAATCAAACAACTGATCATTTGAACATTTGTACCCAGAGAATAAACTTCAGAGCATATTAAATAAGAAATGTATTTCCAGTCAGGCAACGCATGAGCAACCCTTTTTTGCCTGAAGTGGAGGTTGTTTGCATAGGTAGGGGGACTGCGCCGCCGTGACCTCATTAAGAGATTGCAGAACGCCCTGCCCTAGCAACCTCTCCTTCGAGTAGCTTTCCCATGGGCCTTTGCCCTCAACTGTTCCCAACCTCCCAGGCACAGAAATTGTGCTTGACACCTCGGAGACACCGTGTGTCGGCCATCTGCTATACCCCTGGGAGTACCATAACCTTTCTCAGGGATTTTATGAGCCTTTCAAGTTCCTGTTTGCATTTTAAAAATAGATTTAGCTTTAAAGAACTTTGAATCACTAGTGTTTTTTTATATCTTGTAGAAGTTGCCAACTTTTCTTGCCTGATTGTTGGCATGACAGTATAGCATTCTAAGGCTCCCTCTAATGAGTCAGTCCAAAACTCAAAAGTGTTTTTCAAAGGTTCTGAATCATCAGTGTTTTGTTATGTTGTCTGATCAATGTTCAGGCAGCCTTCATAGACATTGGAAAAATGATAGACTGTCTGACTACACCCTAAAAAGGAACTAGGGGTTTAGAAATACATTTGAGACCAAATTACCAGAAGCCCTCAACCTATTGTTTATCTCCAGGTGTTGCTGTGATTTCGATCGTCGGAAATAGGTTTACTTTCAGCATTATGAGCATGCACTGTCCTTCCAATAAACACCTAGGGCTGTGAGGCTTTTTGCTGAAATCTACCTCGACTGAGGTTGACTGCACAGCAGCGAGCATCAGGGTCATGCAGCGGGGGCAAACCGATTGGCAGCTGGGAGGCTTGGACGGCAAGCTGACCTCCTAAATGCAGACTTTATTGCACAGCCATTTTGTTTACCACAGAGGGGTGACACACTATCTGTCTCCTGTGCAACCTCGCCATACTGTGACTCCACAAGTTGGCAGGCGGAATCCGCACACACTGACACACAAAGAGGACACTTGTTTTTATTTTGTGCCCCTCCTGGTCTGTAGCACTGGCTGCCAGGGATCGTACTGGCCAAAGGTTGCAGGTGGCACTGTCTGTCATAGCAATCACCTTGTCTTGGAAGAGTCTGGATATTATATATGGGGAAGCATTTAATTATAGGACTCGGCACAGGTCACTGTTGATAGCTGCAAGAAGAGAGGTGAGCCAGGGGATGTGAGACAGTCATTGACAATAAAGGGACAGTGGGTTAGGGATGTGGTGTGTATATGTGTGTCAGATTGTGATGGTTGAAAGACGTTTAAGGATGGGTAAAAGGGGTGACATCAGTTTTTGGACTTCTGACAATAGTGTCTGACAAGCATTGAACTGACTGGCCAGAGGCTTGAATGCCCTTTAAATATTACCACAGGGGGGAAAGAAGTTTTTGAAGGACAGCTGGGAGAGTTGTGGAAGAGCGTTTCATATTCATCCTGGAAGTGGGTTGCGGTTGGGGGGGAATGAGATTATTCTAAGTGATCGAGGAGGAGGCGGAGGAGGGAAAGACTGGCAGACCAGGGTGTTTAGAAAATGGCTCCAAAACTCCTCCGTGTAATTGGCAGGGCTCACTGTGAAACATTTGCTGTGTGGTTTGAGGAGTCTCATTTCCAAAATGAGATAGTATATACCATTTAAAAAAAACTGTTACACCTACACAACAACATAACTGCTGCCATTTTAGAAACTTCACAACTGAGTGAAATGGAGCTATCTTTGGCCCTTTGCTTTAAAATGCTTTAAAATATAAAATACAACATGAGAGCTTATTTTAACGATTGATGTTTTTTACTTTCTTTTAAGGAAATTGTGTTTGCTGAAAAATAGTATTTGCACTATAAATTCAGCATGATAAATGATAAAACAAATAGATATACTATCACAGAGCCATCAATATGACTGCTAAGGTATTTTTTTTTTTTACCTGCCTATTATATTGGAATTTGAGTAACATTGTTGCAAATTCCAAAAAAGGAAAGCTGGATATTTTAGGATTTTTCTGCTGACTCTCCTGTGCAACTTTAGGGAGTGGTCACATAGAGTATGGGGACCTGATAAATATTTCCTCTAGAAAGAGAGTCAATAATAAATAACTGACATTCTATACTCTGAAGTATCATTATCTTTTAATACATTTCAGTGAGTAGGTAAAGCGGGTCGTCCTTTAAATTACAAACTCGATCCTTTACTCCTATTGCATGCATGAGGAAGGGTATTTGAGCAAACATTGAACCCCAAGCTGCCTCGGACAGGTAGGCCAGCACCTTGCATGGCGGCTCCACCACCATCAGTCTATCAATGTGGGTGTGCTTGTGTGAATTTGAAGCAAATTCTAAAAAGCTTTGTCTAGTAAAGTAAAAAGGTACTTTATAAATGCAGTCCATTTACCAATCTCAATTTTATTCTTTTTTTTAAACTTAGACAAGACTCTCAGCCATCAGCAGGCAAAATAAATTAGTTCCATTTTGTGCCCTTTCAGGTTTCAGAATATAATTCTTAGTCGCTTTGGTGTATCATTCAGTATCATATAATACGAGCCTGCAACCTCTTCTGAAGCAAGGCTGCTTTTTCAAGGCTCCTATCTAAGGTCCCTTTTGTCCTGGCAGCTTTTTGATTAATCCTGTATGTGTGTCTCAAGAGTGGGAAAGAGAAAGAGCCAAACACAAACTAGTGCATTGACACACAAAGACTCACTGATAGAGGAGCTCACACACTTGAACACACAGGGGGAAACTCTATTGGCACTGTTGATAACAAACCCTCTCTTCATGAAGGGGGGTCATCTTTTTCAGGCTTCTCTTTTCAGGTAACTAATTGAAAATGGAGTAAATCCTTGTAATTTGCCTCTGAATGTGGGTCAAAGCCCATCAGCGGGCTAAGTAATACTATTTTACTTCACTGAACTAGCCAGAGTTTCGAAGATTTACTTTTTCCAAATATGTTTGGAGATGGGGTATTTTATTGTGTACATATTTGTGCTAGTATCTTACTATTGACCTCAACAAGGAATAAACATGGAAATGATTGATTTAGTGACGCAGACAGATACACCACCATTTTTTTCTAATACATAATGTTTTAGTTAGCATGTTTGGGCACAAATGTTCAAATGGCATGTAATTGCTTCATTTTCACTGTGCTTGTTTGAAGTGACTAGATCTGATTATATAGTTCAATGTGCAAGAAAGAACATAAACGTGCTACCATGGCAATTAGTGTTGTGCGACTTCATTTGGAGCAGACTGTGGTTAGATTGTGTTTGGGCTGGCGGTTAGGGGAGTATCTGTACCCCTGTCAATCACACAGCATTGTAAAGAGCAGAGACAGATGGCGAGGTTGACCCGCACTCTGTCTTTCTGCCTGTCAGTCCACCCATCACAGTCCCACCACCAGCACTGCCACTGAAAGCCTGGGAAGGACAACTGTTTTTGACATCTACTTTTAAAAAAGGCACAGGGAACAGACAGCAGCAAATGCAACACTTTGACTCAGCACTTTCTACCTAAGAAAACAAGCCCTGTTTTTCAAAAGGGTGTGGTATAGCAAACCAGACAAGAAAGAACAGAAGACAGGACTACAAACAAACAATGATTTCCCAAAAAATAATTACAAGTAAATAAAACACATCCTTACAAACAATGAAACCCATCATAGGGTGGAATCAAAATGTTGCAACTACATTGAATTTGAAATGTCTAAATAGAATGATACTCATCATAGCACCATGCCGCAACAAATAAAGGAAGTCACCATAGACAGTCACGTTGGCATACAGCAACTTGCCTTTTGAAGCTTTTTGTAAATCCAAAGAACTGTTAACTGAAATAATAGTACAAAAGGACCATTTTAGATGTTTGGAAGCACATGACTGTCACATTTCCCACAAAAATCACCCCCCTTTTTTTTGATAACCATCAGCTGGCAAAGTACAAGAAGTCTCGTGTCCTTTGGCCAACCATTCAGGCTCAAGCCCTCATGTGACCTGTGGAGCATTGAACCAGAGGTTGACCGATGCTGTACGGACGGGGGGGATTCAGTGGGAGGTAATAACGTGGCATGATCCATATTAATGAATTCCACTACAGTGAATTATTGAAACACAGGGCCTGTGTTCTGAACTGGCCCTAGTCTCCTCTTGCCAAGCAGAATAAAGAGTTTGTTTGTGCCCAAGACAGAAGGTAATTGTGGACGACGGGTATGCGCGTGGGCAAAAGCCAGAAGAACGCGTTGATGATGAACATGCTGGAGTTTCCACGAAACCTTAGTACATAAAAAAAGGAACAGACAGTTGCCACACATGTACAGTATGGCTTTTCAGCTGTGTGTTAAGTGTCTCATGAATTATCTTTAGAGTGTCTACAAAGTCAGCAATCACTCTTTTGAACCCCCCTACCCTGACCCTTTCACTTCAACCAATGACCTTCCAACACAATCCCTTTACACCCCCACAACACCCAGCCACTTTGTATGCCGTTGACTTGAGAATGAATTTCTGAGGGCCCAGGGAGGGATGGGAGGTAAGGGGGGTGGCGTTGAGTTCAAAGTTGAGAGGTCAGACAGCTGGTAAACCTCTTTAAAATCCTCTTTTTTATTTTCTACAGCACAAATTCCTTCACAGCAGGGTACCGTTGTAGCCATCCATCCCTGCCTGATTTAACTCTGAGCATATGTATGAGTTTTTGCACACTTTATATGTGTGTGAGTCACACTCATGCTTTGGTGTGCGTATAAAATGTCATATTTTTAAGAGATATCAGAACAAAAAAGCAAATGTATTCTGCAGAATTGAAAACAGCAACACCCCAGTAGAGAAGGGCTGAGTGGGGGGTACTGGGTTTGTTTGTTTCTCTGCTTGCAGTATCCAGGCTGATTTTAAGTGGTGGTAGAGTGGGAGGGGGTGCTTTTAAGTCCTACAACTAATGGATAAACAAGATCCCTTTCTCTCTGTCTCGCTGTCTTTTATTTCCTCTGTATGTTTGTCATTTTACCACTTTGCACACCCATGCTGTGTATTGTTGTGGTGTGTGCCACGCTGCATGGAGTGAGTGGAAGAAAAGGAAATAAAGAAAGAGAAGCGGGGGGTTGCTCTACCCTCCTGCTCTAACTTAAAAGGAATGTGACATGCTTACAGAGCCAAGGAGACATATATTTGCACATGCAAACATGCACATATGTACTCTTATGTAGAGAAACTTGGCTGGTGAACAGGGTAAAAGGGTAAGGAAGACACAAATAAAAAATGTTTTGCAAATATAATCAAAAAGTGATTTAAAAAAACCACACAAGTGGAGACACCACATCCCTGTCTGATTGACAGATGAGTCAGTCAGAGACAGACCAAGGGTGAAGCCACGGGAGGGACTGGTTGGAGATGGTGCAGGTCTGCGATGGGAGGGTTTACGGACTTAATGGAGACAGATTAATGTATCATTAGGACCCAGACAAGGCTGTGGAGCCACTGCCAGTGACAGTGATCAGAAGAACAATGTATACTCAGACAGGCTTGTAGAGAAGTCTTGCGATAGCTCACACTGCAGAGTCAATGCTTCATGTAGCAGTTCAGGCTTTGAGCACTTAGCTCAAGAGCACTTTGGCATTGATGGTGGGTGCTGTAATTCCTGCTCCCCTCGAATCAGCAGCTTGTCGCTGAAACAGAACCTCCTGTCTCAGAATTAAACTCGAAGCTTCTCAGTTTCAGTGATTTACAAACCAGAGGCAACCGGCAGAATCTTGGCCTACGACTTTGCATGGGATGGTATAAGCTCCTAAACTAAACCCTATACATGTTTTATTGTTGTAATCCAGTTATGGATTAACATGTGTTTTACTATGTAATCCATAAACAGGCCTACATTTGGCCTCAGTTTATAGTCACAAGACGGATATGTTATTGTTTTGGACTTGACTATTACGGTTTTGACTGGGTTTTGGCCACTGGTGATTCCATTATGTTTGAATCTCTCTCTTTTTTCCAAAGCCTGCATTCTCATTTTAGGATTGTCTCTTGAGAGGCTATCAGGAAGTAAACACTAAACTGTGGAAGACGCAAATCCACAGCTGGTTCCCTAGTGAGAAGACAAAAGGATTTCTTCTATATCTTGTCATTTATGAGCAGTGGCCATATTCAATGGTGAGTCATCATCACTGGCCAAGTATCCATTTTAAAGGCTGTCTTATGCAGAAAAAAAGTGTAAATTGAAAGTAATACTTTTATAAGTATTATTAACATTATTTCTCCTGAATCCATAAGAGTCAGATCTAGACTATTTTCCGACGTTGGCTCAGCTTTTCAAAACATGCTTGTGTCAAAATGTTTCATAGATAACTGAACTTGTTTAACACACCTTTCACTCAGGGTCGGGGACAAAGAAAATCATCTTAAGAGTGTAATTGGTGGATATCTTCTGATATGAATGATGGAGGCTTTGTTAAGTGAAAACGGGCCTATTTTTAACAACACTAAATTAAAACATTAAGGTGGTAGACTTAAAAGAAAACAGTGGGAAAACATATAAAAGTTCCAATGGCACAAACGCAAAGACAATTCATCGTAGGAGAAGAGTGACAGAGAGAACAGAAATTGAGAAGGAGCATAAAATGATGAGATGCCAGGCTGCCGTACCACCACCAAGCTGCTCATCTTCTTGGCGGCAGGCAGAGTGCTGGCTTTCATTCAGCCACGAGGCCAATTCTTTTTTTCTTGCTTTTTATGTTTCTTTTTGTTTTGGTTATTCACCGTAAGAGTTGTGTACAACTCGTTTGCTTGTTCGCGTCGCACATTTGGATCAACCTCACTCGCCGTTCTTCATTGGACTGAAAAAGACGGCTGGTTTTTCCAAAGCCTTTGGGCCTTGAAATGCATGCGGGCTGGAATCCAAAGCCCCTAATCACAGCTAAGGGAATAGGCTGAGAGCAGAGTCACGATTTGTGGCCAGGGAGGAACAGAGAAGGAGATAAAGGAAAATGGGAGAAAAGCTAAAAAGGAAAAGAGGGATGATGGGAGGGAAGGTAGCAGGTAAAAAGCCATTACTACCAGAGACAATATAGCTCATGCTTATTACGCCAATTGGACCAGATTGAAGGCCTTGTATGATGCAATGGTATTGAGTGTGTAGTAAGACTAAATTAGTGTGTGTGTGTTTGTGTGGGCATCACTTTCCATGTGTGTAACTTCATGACAGGTCTTCATGAGTGTGTAAGGCAGTGTATTCATGTATTTGTACGTACATTATGCGTGTCATGTACTGTATGAGATGTGACAGTGTGTGTGTGTGTTTTTGCGGCCTGCCACTCCGGTACACCTCGAGCTGTTCAGCTGTCGTCAAGCTCGCTCAGCAAGAAGCGAGCTGCTCCATCTGGTCAACCCACCCCTCCTCTGTCTTCTCTAGAGACTCTCTGTGTATAAGCCTGTGTGTGTGTGTGTGTGTGTGTGTGTGTGTGTGTGTGTGTGTGTGTGTGTGTGTGTGTGTGTGTGTGTGTGTGTGTGTGTGTGTGTGTGTGTGTGTGTGTGTGCACAAGCATGGCTTACAATCACATGCACCAATGTGAATACACCCACATGTGCGTACATTCTCTGTATTATGCAATGTTCCGTATAGTAAACAAATTGAGTATAATCTACCTATCCACTTATCCCTTGCTTGCACCCATACGCACACAGTCACACACTCACACACTCACACAAATACACACACACACACACACACACACACGCAGCAGCTTAAACAGGTACTATAAAATTAATCAGTATTCTATTACCCTTTCATCCCTCATTTCAGCCCTGTGTTTGACTGCATGATAGCAGGAAAGCCTCTGAGGTAAATGAGGGAAAATGCACAAAAGGCCACTATTTGTTTACCATTGTGGCTAATTGTTGGCAAAATGATGTATTTTTTGTCAGCACAAATAAGTGAAAAAGATCAAATCAATAATTATGACTTTTAAAACAACCTATCACTTATATTTTCCAATAAATTAACAAGCCATGAGAAGAGAGGTTTCAGCCAAAGTGATGAATGACAATGCAACGTAACCTGCTCTTTCAAATATCCATTACCAAGGGCTTTATACCATATAACAGGATCAAAACATATATAACCTGAGAAAATAGCGGACCTGGACACACACTACATGTAAATTCCGTCAACTCCCTGGACTTGCGTAAGATGCAGCCTAAAATGTGTGACGACCCAGACTGTTCACACTAAAATTGCAACGACTGTGGGTATGAGCAAGGCTGAAGACAAAAGATGTGAGAGCAATATACAGTGTAGAGACTAAGGAGACAACAAATAAAAAAACAATGTTGATCATATCTTCTTCATATATTACGATGACAATGATGATGATGACATCTGTTTATTACACTATTATCTCATTCTCTAGAGGGTGTCAAATGAAAAAAAGTATGTAAAAAATCCACCAAACCAATTAAATACTTTAAAAAGCATGACGGATAACTCCACTAATAAAATGACAGCATCAGAAAGAATCCTCTATGTTTATAGACACCAAACAAATAAATAATGGTTAGAGTGTCATTTGGTGGGTGCTTGGTGCCCTAGATATCAAATGTGGGATGAATTGAGTGTGTGACGACGAGTGTGTTTGTCACTAACTTAGTGACAAACACACTCGTCGTCACACACTCAATTCATCCCACATTTGATATCTAGGGCACCAAGCACCCACCAAATGACACTCTAACCATTATTTATNCTTCATAGCTGTGTATGATGCTCGGTGGTGGTCTGAGGCTTTGCCTTTGTTAACGAGATGGAATCCAGAGAGCGTCAGCCACGTGTGGAGACATGGTTAGATATGTTTGACCCCTGTGGTTTATTGTTAGAGGGGGATTTCAATGTGGTTTGTGAGTAAGACTCTTCAATAGTTGTAGTCAGCAGCCTTGCCTAAAAAAAACCTGTATCTACTTCAAATTCACATTCCAAGTGGGTGAAACAAATACTCACGTTTAACAATTTGCTAATGACTTTGATATCATGAGATTAAAGGCATGCATGGTGGAAAGCGCCTGGCATGGCATGGAAAATGAGTTTACAGTATGTGCGCAGAGTTCATTCATGTTTGTATAGAGAGGTTTTAGTGGTTATTAGCCTGTTCAAGCACCTTTAATTTTGTTTTGCCATGATCGTAATTGGCACCTCTATTTGATACTTTCCACTTAAGTAACTGAAGCCAGCACTAGCCGACAAACTGTGTCCTCTCGAGTAACCACAGCAGTATGTGTGTGTGTGTGTGTGTGTGTGTGTGTGTGTGTGTGTGTGTGTGTGTGTGTGTGTGTGTGTGTGCGCGCGCACACGTGCACACGTGCACACACACACACTGCTGTGGTTACTCGAGAGGACACCTTCATCTGTTTACAAGTAAAAACGTTGGTGGTATCGTGATGAACGTTTGTGTGTGTATGCTCACACATTTCAAGCATACTCAACTGTCCTTGTGTGTCTCTATTAGTTAGTGATTGTCACGTAATTTGTAATAGAAACCATTAGAGCATGAAAAACTGTGTGAACAACTCACAGCTGCAAGCCTGTGTGTGAGAGTGTTTGGCTGGCAGTGAGGTGCTTTCCCTTTCCAAACATGAGCGGTGAACAATGGAGAATTGTGTCCCATTCATCCGTAGGGGTCAGAGAGTGGAGGACCAGTTTGGGGCAAGCTATCCATCAGCTTCCTACACAATCACACTTGTGATTCCCCGACAGCCCATCAGCTTCCCCCATATTCATCTAACCACCATCAAGCACAGCCGGCTGCACGGCCCCACACCAGTCTTGATCCGAAGGTGACTTTGGCCGCTTGTCCTCTCGGCTTCAATTTATCTGGTGGACAAACAACACTGTAATTGACTCTTGAATAACAAGTAGGACACTTTGCCCTTCAACAACCACACCATTTAAAATCATCTTTTGTTCATTTTTGACAATGTAGATTGGATATGATGTGCTTAAGATGTTTTCAAGAGTTAAAATGCTGGCCCTTTGGCATCCAATGCGCTCAAACAACCCCCCCCCTCCTCACTATGCCAATTTGTCTTTGGCTTTGAATAGCTGACAAATGTGTGTGATATTTTTACCCCGAGCCCATGATCTCGCTTGATCTGAGTCAGTGCAGGTTGTTAGCTGAGGCGATTGCATGCACTTGACCTGTTGGCGCAGGTGGCGTGGGCAGACAACAATGGATGCTGAGACAAGAGGGAGGGAGGGAGAAGAAGGCCCAGATATGTGTGTGTGTGTATACAAGCAGGTTCTTTTTCTACGAGGAATGATGGAGAGGGATGGAGGCAGGTAGTAGGAGGAAGAGGCGGAAAAGGAGGAGGGGTAGATGCAAGGATTCTTCTGAGACCAAGGCTGCCAGCCTTGTCAAGGAAACACTAGAGAGGGAGGAGACTGTATAAAAACAAGAGGGGAGAAATCATGTGAGTGAGATAAAGCAAATTAGAAAGAATGCGGGAGAATAGGAGGAATTGACTTTATAACAGTGATAGTGAGCAGAGTTAGCCGTTGCTAGTTTGACGCTCCTAATGTTTTGACCTCATCGTTTCATGTTGGCCTCATCTGATTTTAACGATGCTCCAATTTGCTGGTGGGCAATTGTGTACCAGTCTCAGATTAGCATGTCAGTGTATTGCAGGGTAGTGAAGGCTTTGAAAGGACAAGGCTTGATACCCCACCAAGTGAAGCCGCCCCACTATCAACACTTTCTTTCTCCTTGTTATCCCATCCCTTCCCCTCCCTCACCATTGAGGGATGAAACATTGTAAGCAAAAAGCTATGCAGCTGTAATCTTCCCTTATGGCCTATTCAATGACAAAGTCTTTCCCCCTCATTTCAGGCCTAATGTATTACGTCCACCCTTTTTTATTTTAGTAACCCCATTACTGCTTTCTGTGCCTCAATTGTAGTGACTGCCTTTGTTGAGATCTGTGTTGGTGAAAATGGGCCAAAGATTATTTGTAGTATTAGCTGATAAGGACAACAGGTGATCTACATGGCTGTATGCAGTCGATGCACTGTTACCAGCCTGTTAGATTCTGTTTGAGCTCATGCTTTCAGGATGTGTTCTTATCCTTTTCTGGCGTAATGTCATGTGAGGTTGTAGTGTTGTTGACACCGGGTGAATTATTTTCCGCTATGCTTTCATCTTTAAACAGCACCATATTCATCAACTGGCACAAAAAAAGTAAATCTGATGAAACTGCTTGATGATAACTTTGGTTTCTTCACAGCAAATGACAGCCAAGCTTTCATTCGACATGATGTGCTGCCACTGGGCTCCATCTCCCCAGCTCTCGTTCCTCTCTCAAATTGGTCTGATATGGTAGCGTGCGAGTTAAGCATTACATGTAACGTAGTTTGCATTGCGGTGCTAGTCACATCACTCCCAGTATTGACGATCCATAACGGCACACTGGCAGAGATTGTCACCTGACACTGTCATCTTGTCCTTCATACGTCAGCTCAGATTTCAAAGCAGGCCGCAGTTTTGAGAAACATAGACATTACACTGTCAAACAAAGTCAGTCCCTCAGAAAAGGCTGCTGATTGGATTAGCATCGTGACTTGGCTTTTGATGTCTTTGGGAAGAGGATGGAACCCCTTTGAAGAGGGCCAGCGCAAACAGCTGTTGACAATTTCAACTTGTCACAAGAATGTTGCTATGGTGTGGCGGTGTTTTCTTATGCTAACCTTGCTATATTCACACCCTTGCCCCTTTCAACTTACCACATCTCAAAAGGCCTGTGGCACTCCGCAGCATTGTACTCTAGCATGGCATCCAAAAAGAATTGTCCCCTTTGTCACCATAACCCTTGATGTGGCCATGTTGTTATTTGGTTTTGGTACCCCAGCTGTCACGAGTTTAACCACCATCAAATGTTATTCAGATGTAGGCCTTGAAGCAAACATTCTTGTTTGGGCTGTAAGAAGTGACCAGACTGAAGCGAGATATATTTTTCTATTCAGACCCGCGGGTGTTACTGTTTAAACCTGAGCTCTTTACAATCTCACACAATGTATCGCATTCTGTTTGTAGTGGCTTCCCAGTTGTGCACAGTCTGACAGCTATTGCTATACTCAGTCCCCATGGGCTGTGGTATTTTTCCAAAATGGTGAAAGTCTCCATTACTTTTATTAAGTTAGAAAGAGTTGCAGAGAATACAGACTGTTTTTAAGCACTCTCTGACTTCACATTTACCCAGCACCACCCACTGCCTCCTGGGAACTGCCCGTTAGATACACAGATAAGACAACTTATTTTCATAGCCTTCACATGGGGACACCGAAAATAAATGCATATCAGAGTGTGGTTAACACAAAAACAACTCTGGACACATACAATTCACCACAGACTAACAAGATGCAGCTCTAGGAACTGCCATTCTAAAATCAGAAGAGTCTATTCAGTTACATTTAGCATCCAAACTAAGAAATTAAGATATGAAGTATAGCATATATGCCAACATTTTGTGAGGCAAAAGAGCAGGGACTAGGCTTTGTGTTTTTAGGTGCCTGACCGAAAAACGCTCAAACTTGATGATTGACAGGAGGGCTTTTTTATATAAGCTATACTTTGTGCCTTCACGGTTCTACTAATTTTGTCTGATTGTCTGTTTTATTAATTGTCTTTATTAATTTTGAATTAGTAAAATACATTTTTTTTTACAGTGCCGGTAGAAACTGCCTTGGAGCAATAAAGCTATATTTTTGGAACAATAACACCTTAAAAGGTCAGAAAAAGATTTAATGTGTTCCTATAAAAATGCCAAAGTAAAGTGTGGCGTGATGGTGAATTCAGGATAAATCTGTCTACGTTTTTATACCCTGCAGTCATAATGTTTTAATTTGGCTCCAGCCCCCCCCTGTTGTGAAATTTCTGTGGTCTGCTGTCGTGTAAACAAAACACATTTAGCATAATTGCACCTTTGGTGTATGCCTCTCTTCAAGGCAAGGTATTGATTTTCTCTATCCCTCTGTCTCTCTCCCGCTTCGCTCTTTGTTTTTCTTCTGCTCAGCTTTTCTTCCCTTTTGCATTCCTTGGTCACTCGCTCGATAAAACTCTCTCTCCGTGTCCCCTGCCCTCCCCCATCACAAGCTCTCACTTTCGTGGACGGCACTCATGTGGAGAAATAGCAACAAGAATGCAATTCGATTACAGACAAAATAATGTTCACCTTTAATGACACAGGGCCTGACTGACAAGCCAGTCGATCTCTCAGTTACACGTTCAAGTAGCAGGTGCTGGATCAAGTACTGTTCTCAGTTCAGGAAGCAAAGAGAATATCATGCTAAAAAAAACACTTGTAGCTGTGATTTACCGTGATGATTTGTTAAAGGACACAATAGCAGCTCTGCAGCATGTGGGAGGAATCCTGCATACGGCTTCCTCTCTGAAATTGGAGACGAGTGCAGCTGAGCTGTTAAGTGTCCTACTGTGCATGACTCACACAGATTGCATATACTTCCAACTGTTCATTCTATTTACCCGTATACACTTTAGTATGTTTATGAGGACATTCGTTAATGTATTGATCTGCACATTTTAAAGTGGATGCACATGCTAAAAGTATTAAACTTGCCATGTTTCCTCTTATCCAGCAGGCAGGTCAAACACTTGCTGCAACCCCCCCCCTCCCTTAACCCCCAGCTCACCAGCTGCTATCTCCCCGTTCTATCATTCCTACATGTTCCCCCTCTTTAATTAACAAGCAGAGGTAGAACCCAGAACATCTGACAGCTTTACACTGATCAAACAACGGAAGCTCAGTTGCCATTACCATCCATGTCTCTTCTCAAGTCTTCTTGCAGCTCTTATTCTAGGTTTCTCTTTTGGGGGAGAAATAAACAGGGATTTTCTTAATAACCAGTTTTATTCTCTTTGCACCTTTCTTTAATCCAAATCTGGTGTTATTCAAATAACAGAAAGGAAGATATTTTTTCGGTAATGGCAGGTTTTGATAGCAATTTTGTGCAAAACTAAGTTAATTTTACGTCACGGCCACTGAGGAAACTTTGGTGTTCCTATTAAAAACCTTTGGCAAACAGAAAATGTATCCAAGCTTTACAGTACATGCAGCTTTACCTGTAATAAAGAACCAGTATTGCAGACAGTCTTTGATGGACCACAGGACAGTTTTATTCTTCTTTTTTGATTTTCAAGGTATGAAATAGACTTATTCCAGTCCATCAGTGCTGAAGGATAGGTTATTTGAGTGTGTACACCCTTCTTACTGATTTCCATAGTGCACCGAGCAATCTCTTGACTCTTGGATGTAAAGTGGTTGTTGAGTGGTGCCAGTGGAGGTCGAGTATTGGTTGTAGTCTTTTCGTGTAAATTGTCAGCTTCTCATGCATTTTTTATTCACTCAAAGAGCAGGATTGAGGCCAAGAGAGGGGATGTTTGTGGATATGAAATGGCTGTGTAAAGGGCCTGTGCTTGTGCTTTGATCTATCATGGTATCCTTGTGTCCATTTTCACATTTCTCGAGTTGCACTACTGTGAAATGTATGAATTGAATTAAATCTGTTTTATTGGGCAAACATGCCAAAAAAGATATCCAAATATGTCAAAAGATCTGTAACAGTAGCCTCCGTCTAGCTTTTTCAGTCTTTTAGCTCGGCTACCTTATTCCGTATCGACCAACTGTCAAAAGATACATCTCTGTATACCTAGAATATCAATAGTAAGTATTTGCTTTCAAACATTTTCAACATTTGTAAAACGCAGAAATTCTTTCAGAATAATTTCCTAGCCAATCCAAATATCAGTGAATAAAGCATGTTAAACGTAAAAAAAACACCGGAGACGTCTTCCCTTTCTTCTCTTCTCCCCCATACACGTGTGTGTTCTGCGCTGCCTCCTTAGCTTCTAATCTGACTGCTATTCAAGACCTCCTGCCTGGATTACCCTCCAAACAATGTAAAAGAGAGGCTGGTTTCTCCCCCTGTTCCCCCCTCAGACACTCCTACACAGACATATGGCCAATTATCCCCAGCCTTTTACAACCAAATGATATACCTTATCTTGTCTTTAATACTTGTTTATACAAAAATGAGATCAACTCAATTATAATCAGACAACTTTCAAAGGTTAATTTCTGGCTGCACTGCCAAAACCATGGAGTTTAAAATATTCTGAATAATAACCATAGAAATGTTTAAAAAAATGCCATTACCTATAAACCACATGAAGTTCAAGAGGGTGACATGCGTTGACCCATTCATAATAAAGCGGCAACATTTTTGAAAGACTTATATAAACACACCTTCTGACAGGCATACACAAACACACACTCGTAATCCCTAGTCTTGTGTGATGACTTGACACGGGGATGTTAACCCAGATTTCTTGTTACACACAGGATAGCTCATGCATCTCAAAGTTATATTTTCATGTTAACGGCCTCTAGAAAGTTAATCTAAAATAAGTTTACAAGTAGGTTTATGTATAAACTGACGACTATTCCCTGTTCCAAACACACTCTCAAGCCTCTGGAAATCAGCGCACGTGTAATGTAATGTCGCCAAGTGTATTAACATATATAAGACATGCTTACAAGAGCATGCATGGATACACAGTGTACGCACACGGTCTAATGAGCCCATGTGCATACTCAAACTATCTTCTACTGCATATCTAGCTTGACACGTGTGTGTGTGTGTGTGTGTGTGTGTGTGTGTGTGTGTGTGTGTGTGTGTGTGTGATGTGTGTGTGGGAGAGCGAGATGAAGAGAGATAGTGAGGAAAAGGCAGCCAGGAAGTTATTGAGGGCCCCTCAAGTGTGGTGGAATGCAGAATGAGGGGGGATGGGTGAGCGAGGTTTGAACTGACTGAGAGGGAGAGTGAGAGAGACTTTGAGTGGGGTGTGGTTCTCCAACATTGAGGGACACTCACACTCTGCAGCCTACTATATTTTTACAGTATGAAAAGGCTCTCACAGATGTTCACTGTTTATATGGCCCTCATCAGCTCCGATTTAACCTTCCTTCTGAGCAGCTGCGCCTAGCACACACACCTACACACACACGAACACACGTATACTAACAGGCTGGAACTTGCTATTTTTAGTCACAGCCTTGGGTGGTGAAGAATCTAAGAGTGCAGCAACAGGCATTATATAGTCTTTTCTTTAAAAACAACTAATTTGCAATTTTCTCTGTTCATCTAACACCTTTCCTCCAATTCCTTCATCCTGCCTGGATGGATGTAATATGCATCCCGTAAGCCGATAGGGGAAGGGGTTCCAAAATGAGGCCCATGCCATTCCTCACCTGGTTTGGATAACACAGTTGAGAGAGGAAAAATAATGTTCAAATCAGCATTCTTTCACACCACACACTGCAAAAATGTCTGACATTGACTTTTTACTTCTGCTTGAAGACAGTGACAGTCGGAGCGCAGGAGCTAATATGTATATATTTTCAATGCTGATGTCAATATCAGCGCTTTTGATTGAGAATCCACTCCATGTTTCGTTGCCCCTATAGATGGTTGATGCCAAAACATTTCCCTGAGATGCTAAAACTCTCAGTAATAGAATGATGTACATGCAGCTTTGCATTTTATTGTATCAGCATGTTGGACTAGAATCGAACCCTAGAAGGGAATGGTACAAGCTGACTGCAAGAATAACATCAGCAAACGGAAAAGCCTGAAAGAGTCTGTTTTCTATGCACCCATATTATATTATATAATATTTGGTCGCAAGAGTAAAATGTTGAATTGGAACAAACCGCAGCTTTATAGTGTGAATCCAAAATGCAGAGGCAGTCACTAGTTGATAGTCATAGTGTAAAATTGGCTGATGTGTTGCATAATCTTCAGCTATATCAGAGAGTATTCTATGTGTTATTTGTCGGCCGACATCACACTCAACAGAAGCCAAAATCATTGAATCTTGTCACGAAATAAAGATCTGGAAAATGTCTAGAATACTGAATTGGATAATGTGAAAGGAACCCGTCCCATATTGCAAAGTCTTATGGGTATACCTTACTGCACAGACTGACCAGGAGTTGAACATGTTAACAAATGGCAACATATTAGATGCTTTTCTATGGACATGTTGCCAGTGTCCTAGTTTCTCCACCTGTGTCCAGTTATTAAGCTGTATGTCCAGAGCTTGGCAGCACTAAACTAATAAAGAAATGTGTGTTTTCAGTGTTTTGAATTTCAATGAGGCTCAGATGCGTAGTGATGGGAGGGGGTGGGAGCAGTGAGGGTTAGGTACAATTGATTTTCGGCTGAGTAAAAGCAGATGCATCAGAGGGAATGAGCGGGCAAGCGCACACACACACACACACACCACACACGCACGTCAGCAAGAATACGCTGGCACATATGCAAAAATCACACACACTTATACTCACCCAGACTACTCACACACTCATGTATTCAGGAGGAAGGTTAATTGAAGGTTATACCACAGGAGCTGAAGACGAGAGGCTTTTAGCGGGTGTGTGTGTGTGTGTGTGTGTGTGTGTGTGTGTGTGTGTGTGTGTGTGTGTGTGTGTGTGTGTGTGTGTGTGTGTGTGTGTTTTACCCACTTTGCTTGCCCTGACCTCCCCACTCCCCATTTCTTACCCATTTTTTTTCTCACTCCTCATCCAAAGCTCAGTTGAAATGTGCAGCCATGCAGATACCTACAATCTCATTAATTCAAACCATCGGCTATACTGCAGTGCTAGCCCTACACCCCACCCTTTTCAAATATGCAAATGCTTCCTCTAAAAGGTTAATATAATCTGCAGCTGCTGAGGTTAACTATCTGTGGATACACTCTAAGAAATGATGTGTCAACAACACATCTCTCTGCTTTGTATCTGTCCATGAATCTGTTCATCTAAAAATACATATGCTAAATAATGTTCTTGCTATGTATTAGACATTGATAGATATGTCACTCCCAAAATTCTCCAAGTAATAAAGGTTAAAATAAGGATTGAAAAAGAGGAATAGCCAAAAACAAAGCAAGTGTATTAATGTCAATAGTGCTGACACTGACTGAGGCCTCTCATATTTCTCTATTTCGGTGGTCTAGCTTAAAACTTTGCCTCAAATGGATGACCTGAGTTGAAGCTTGTTAAATCTGGGAACTTGGAAAAGCGTCCTCCTCCCTGCCAAAGGTTTACCAATAATTGAGTCTCCAGTGGAGCTTCTCTGTAGCCGACCTATGACCTCCCTGTGGAGTGGAAATGGATACATTCCTGTTAGCATAAGAGCAAGACAACCATGTCATTATCACATCTTCTATACACACATTGTCTTCCTGTTGGCAGGAGAAGAAAACGTTCCGGGCGACGGCAACATCCTCAGCAGCCATTTCTTTTTATGGTTTAGCTGCAATTTTACTGCTGGCAAGTCAGTATAAAGATGCTGCATTCAGTTTGTAAGACTGGCGAGTTGTTTGAGTCGGTGATTAATAAATGATCATTATGTGGCAGTGGCACAGACTTGTGTCATTGAGGATAAAACCCTTCCATCATTGTCGAGGATTGGCTTTACGTGATAGGGAGCTTCATGACTCTGTGTGTCTGCTAATGTGCATTTTTTATGTGCATAATAGCACTTTGTATTCATGTGGGTTTGTCTGTGTGTGTGTGTGTGTGTGTGTGTGTGTGTGTGTGTGTGTGTGTGTGTGTGTGTGTGTGTGTGTGTGTGTGAGTAGCTCTTTGTAACAGTGTGTAGAAGTCTTTTTGTGCATCCATGCGCCTGTGCGTGTGTGCAGCCTTCCATCGTCACCCTCTCAGAGCCTCTCTCCCACACACACCCATTAAAATGTCATCCTAAGCAGGGCCATCTATTCCATCTGTGGAATGCAGTTGGCTGGGGGGAGTGATGCGGCAGCCATATTGAATCTCTGGTAAAAACGGAGGGGCTGTTAGGGTACGAGGGATAATGTACCTGTTAATCAATGTGCGTGTTGTATTTGTGAGTATACGTGTTAATAGTCCTATTTAATAACCACATATTTTGCTTATAGGCCCTGTTATGTGTTTTGTAAATGCTTTACTTCCAAGAAAAAATTAATTCACGGTGATATATATTTAACTATTCGTGAATCCAATAATCGATCATTACATTAATCAACAAATTGGTTTAACATTAAAGTATTCCTCAAAAATGAAAAAAATAATGTTCCAACTTCTGAAATGGGAGGATAGCAAACAAATCACAATAGGCAGTTTGAACCATATTTTTGAAGATTAATACGTTAAAAAAGATTTATTGCAGCCACAATGCTCCAATAAAACAACAAGCCTAAGGGCCGCCTTTGACCGTAGAATATCTTATAGTGTTTTCTTAAAATAACCGGATAAAGACACATTGAAAATCCAGGTATATCATACGGATAATATAATTGAATATACTCAGAAAAGGACAAACTGCAAAGCACAAATTAATCAACATGAATAAAACAAAGGAGTATTGTTTTGAAACCATGGCATATAAGCGAAACCTAAAGGTGGATACAGCAGCTGCTGTTAACTCACTCCATAGAGCAGATCATTCTTATAAGGTTAGCAGAGGAGCTTCTAATCAGAGCTGTTGTCAGACTCCCACTTTCTCTTGTCTCCATCTTTCCTCCCTCTCCATCCCATTTCCCCCTAACCCTCCATTTCCATTGTAAACAGACAGATGAATAATTTAATCACAATCGATTCGTTTGTTTCAGGCTCAAATGTCAGGGTGTCATTTGATAGCTCCCCCCCTTCACCCACCACTCTACCGGACTGCCCGCCTCCTCATTACTCCCGTCTGTTGGACAAAAGGCTTCCCTCCCTTTAATGATGATGAAGAGGAGGGTGCCTCCCTGTCACCAAAACATGTTTATTGAAGAAATAGCTGTTTGGTTATAGCACTGATCTGTGTGTTTCACGATTGTCTGCTACCTGTGTGTTTTTCTCCAACTAAATTAGATTGTGTTAGTGTGTGCTTTCATAGAGCCTAAACAAAATGATAGTGTGTGTCTTTTCTGACCCAGATGCTGTTAGCTGTACTGTGTGAAGACCAGTCACTATGTTGTTATGTTCTCCTCTTCCTCTGCACACAGGGAGAAAGGGAAGCCTGGCAGACAGGGGGTGGACGGAGCGAGAGAAATAGAACAAACAAGGAAGAAAAGCAGGCGGATGAGTGATGCTGAGATGAGAAGAAGGGAAGAGAAAGTTGAGGATTGAAAGCAGCAGGGCAAGTTTGGAAAAACTAAGGAAAACAAGTGATTGTCAAAGGAATTAAGGGAGGGCATTCAGAGCAGCGGGGGAGATTGAATGACATTTCAAGAAGAAAATAAACATGTAAACATGAAACAGGAATGCCTGAGGTGTACTCGCTGCATTGCTGCATCAAACAAAACAACATGTTTATGGAGAAATTCAAGCACATTACCGCCAGGGCCTGATTAAACTATGAATAAAATATAATTCATTTAAAACACATGATTGGTTGCTTTCCCAGTTGCTTTGTGCGATTGAGTCTCTGTTGTGTTAATCTAAAGCCGGTTCATTTTTTTTATTTTCATTGGATTTTGAGGTTACTAATACTCTTTGAAGGCCACATTAAGCTACAAGAAAACAACAGCAATGGATACAAGTACAGCAACCTGTCTGCTCTCTCCAGCAGACATTAGAAAGGTGGAGGGGCTCAAATTGGTAATCATTACATTCCTTAGTGCTGTCTTCACCTCTGCTCATTGCGATTCAAAGCAAAGCAAGTAATCAGGAATGCACTAATTCTTGTTTAGATTGTTATTTGTTATGCCAGCGTAGAAGCGTTTCTTGTGTTAAGTTTTCAGTAGCTTTTGCTTATCCGTTAAGCCAAGATTAGAAGTTATCAATTTGATCAGTAAGGAAACAGAATAGAGATATCAAAGCATTACATCCTTTGCATCAGATAACTTTCCACAAAGAGAGGTATAAGAGAGCAAGAATGTGATATATATATTTGAACATCTGTCAGGTTTTTAAAGCAGCAAAGCAGATTAAAAATAATTTCCAGTGTGGAGAAATACTGAAAAAACGAAATACCTTAGACTGACAGCAATGCTGACATTTCCAACCATAAACTGCATGAGAAAGTGGATGTAGGGCGAAAGAAAGAGTGGTGAAAACAGTGAGTGATGGAAGGAAGATAACAAGGTAATGAAAGAGTGTGTGTGTGTGCGCGTGTGAGTGTGTGATAGTGTGTATGTGTGTGTATGTGCGCGTGTGTATGTTGGGGGGGCACAATGGCCCCTGTGTTATCTGCTGAGGATGATGAGGAGAGAGGGGGCAGCTGGTTCACATTTCCATGGTGCAGTGAGATGGCAGCCAGCTGCACTACAGCTCTGAAGTAGCCTTCCACACACACACACACACACACACACACACACACACACACACACACACATACACACACACACACACACACACACACACACACACACACACACACACACACACACACACACACACACACACACACACACACACACACACACACACACACACACACAGACAGACACAGACAGATAGACAGACAGACAGACAGACAGACAGACAGACAGACAGACAGACAGACACACACACACACACACACACACACACACACACACACACACACACACACACACACACACACAGAGACAGACAGACAGACAGACAGACAGACAGACAGACAGACAGACGGACACACACACACACACACACACACACACACACACACACACACACACACACACACACACACACACACACACACTCAGACACACACACACACACACACACACACACACACACACACACACACACACACACACACTACTACGTTACTTATACGTACTACTACTTATATAGTACTACTACGTACTA
>NW_011333012.1:232162-234755 GCF_000735185.1 Notothenia coriiceps
CCCCCCCCCGATAGCTGTCGGAGAGACAAAAACGCACTCACACACACATACAGTAGGAGTCATCTTAGGTTACAGATACCTTCTGACAAAGTATCCCCAGACTGGCTTTAAATGCTGTAAATTAAATACAAAAACGGAGGGTGAATTTTGTGTGAAACTCCGGCTTTGAAGTGAGTGACGCACATGAAGTAAAAGAAAATAGCTAACTTCAAAGAAAGGCCCAGGTTCCTCAAGGTTCCTAGTTTTTCTTTGTATACATACAATGTTCAACTCCACTCTGCCTGAGAGGCTTAAGGTTGGCTGTCAGTTGTTGCAATAAAAATCTTAGCAAAATTGTTAAACTTGAAATTAACTTCAAATAGATTGAAGTAACTGCTTAATGCATAGTAGGGATGGGAACGATTAATCGAATATTCGAATATTCGAAATTATTCAGGTATTCTAATAATTATTCATGTATTAGAATATGATTTATGAATATATATTTTTTGGGAGTGATGCTGCAGGTGCTGGTCTCTCTCTCGCGTCCGGTTATACTTCACTCGCGTTTATGTCCAAACCCATCAGATCTAGCTAGTTCTAGCCAATGATATGGCTGCTGCCCCTCCCTACACGCAGATCACGCAGACTCAAACCTCATCTTAGGCCCAAATGTGGCGCAAATGCGCTCCGCAGCCGTTGTGAGGTTCCGGCGCTAACAGTTCATGAGCGTGCTCCCCCGCCCCCTGTCAACACTCGCGACACATGAGTGGCCAGCCAAAACAACAATAAGCGCTGCTTGGCAACCGTGTGTGGCGGCAAAGTACATACAATTTTGACTGGAGAGATTTAGTTTTGCCGGTATTCAACATATTTTACCAGTCATAGTCCGGTAATTATTTACACTCTAAGAAGAGTCCTACACAACAGACATGGCGTCAAAAAGGAGTAATGTGTGGAAATATTTCGACCAGGTTAGTGAGTGCGGTGTAGAGGTCAAACTATGCCAAATTAAACTTATATATACATGCTATACCTTGCTATACCCGCAACCTCCGTTCCAGCTGAGAGGGTCTTCTCTACAGCTGGGCTGATTGTGAATCGCACATGAAAGCTGTAGGCCTATAGCTGTCAAACTGGGATCACCAGTTCAATATATTTGACAAATTCGACTTGGTGTCTAGACTTATTTGAACATGTATGTATTTAATTCCAAAAATTATTGAAAAAAAATTGGGTAAAAAGAAAAAAAATGTGAAAAACATTTGGAAAATCTTTTTTTTTTATAGGATATGTACATTTCGGTTAACCGGTTAACCGTTTTTTCGGGGGTCGAATATTCGAATATACATTTGCTTTCAAATTCCCATCCCTAATGCATAGAGAGAAAAAAATCGCCCAACCCTACCGCTCCCCTCAGCGCCTATTTCCTTCCCTTCTAACCACTATTTAAAAAATACATAACTTTATGGACAAGCAAATATATATATAAAAAAATCTCATACTATAAGATATCTTACTTGCTCGCAATATGTATTCGTCTAAAATTATCAGTTTTTCTTCTGACAATTTACATGCATACTCTGCATAAGCAAATCAGATAAATGCCCAACTTTTCAATGAATAATGTAACAACATTTTACAGATAAGTTATTTAAAGAAACATGTAGTTATCCTGAACAGCTTTACAAAGTGCAAAAGCCTTTCTTAGGAGCAAACAAATAAAACATAACAAAGTGTCTTTGCCTGGACAGAAATATGACACCCCAGCTCATGCCTCATCTCCTAAGTTCCCTTTTAATATTCAGAACCCATATAACACAAACAGAAGAAAAGGCCACCATCCATCATGTGCAAAGCTGCCTTCTTTCTTTCTGTGAGTGTCTATGTGAAGCTGTCCTTGGTAACAGATGCTATTCCCATGCAAGTCTCCCAAAGGCGTCAGCCGATCAAGACCCCTCTGTGATTTACAATGTAGAGGCCCACTACATTATTAACTCACAGGCTCACGGCTTGGGGGTGAGACCATTACCTCCACATGGGGGTAGATGCCATAGGCAGTGGTTGGTCTCCGTGTTGTAAAACAACACATTGTAAAAAACGATAGATAAGGTATGCAAGTACAGGCTGTGGACAAACTCAGAGTCCTTGGTGTTCCAAAATCTTTGCTGAACATTAGCTTTGTGGTTGAACAAGGCCTTAATCTTTGTATAAAGAGAAACTGATAGTTTAATGGGTTCTTTTGAGAGAGCTGCATACATATTTAATATAAAATGTAATGTTGTGGAGACTAATACAACGCATTTTATACTACCTAAAATCCATCATTTTTTTAAATGGGACCCTTGGAACCCATGCATTAAAAGCATTAAAGGTCCCATGTCATGGCCATTTTCACTGATCATAATTTCATTGTTGAGGTCTACTAGAATAGATTTATATTGTGCAATTTTCCAAATCAAATTTGGTTTCTCATACAGCATCTCTGTAAACTACGTGTATTCACTGAATTTCACTCTCCGCCTTTAACGGCTCGTTGTGGCTCCAATAGCTCCAGCCCCCACCCTCCCTGTGAGCACAGTGTGCTCTGATTGGTCGGGACGTTGTGAATCGC
>NW_011333012.1:236220-262476 GCF_000735185.1 Notothenia coriiceps
CCTCCCAAGCGCAAATGTCAAACTCCGCCTATGGTCCCAAGGGGATAGATCTGCGGACAGAACGCTCTGGGGGGCCAAACGGCTCCGTGTGTACGTCCTATACGATCATTTTCCTGATAACGATGAAGCCATAGCCCCACCTCTCCCCACCTCTGCTGCTCACTGCTGTAGCATGGTCAGTAGCTACTGTCAGTAGCTACTGCTACTGACCATGCTACAGATGTTAGTGCATAATCTACAGCTCCTCTACCACAACCATCAGCAACAAGTGTACATGGAGAACTACATGAACTACACGTTGCTAAATCCACCACGGAGAATAAACAGAAGGGCAACCAGGCAACCATGCTCGGGGGTCTTCTTCGCTGCTTTTGGTATATTTTGTGGCGAGAGTACAGCACCACTTACAGGCCCGGCATATGTACTGCAGCATCTCCAGCGAGTCGAGCGGTCTCGGGTGAAGGGACACGTTTATTGAGCCGTATCCGTGTGAACGGAATACTTTTTTGATATTGAATTCGGTTCATTTGCGTTTCGTTGCGTTCCCGTGTAAATGGGGCCTAATACATTATTGACATTGTAGAACAATCAAAGGCAATAGTGTAAAAGTGGCAGTGTTATTTGACCTTGATTTTAATCATGCTGTCCACTTAACTAGGACACAATCATATTGTTAATTATAGATGCTTAGTTGAGTATCAAACCAAAACCAATATTACAGTGCATGAGAATGACAAGATGTTTGACCTTCCTTATGCAAAGTGTTCAAAATTGTATCACCTAACTCTTAGAGTCTCAAATAATGCCCAAACGAAAAAAGTATCTCGGAAATATTTATCTAAATATAAATACAAACGCGTACTACTTCACAAGTACGCACTTCATACAGATGGCTCAACAGGCTGGTGAGGAGCATCTAACGGCCTGCATGAGCTGCATTTAAATGAGCTAAATGCAACCTGTTTGACCCCTTTGGGAATGGGGGTGCTTAGCCCCCACTACCACGTGTCTAAAACCTCAGAAGGGTCAAACTACCAGGGCACAGGCCAGCCCCTCCTGCCAGACCTACTTTGCAAGGGGAGGAGGAGGCAGACGCCCCAGGGGGAACCTCTGTGCATCAATCTGGGGGAGGCCAGCTGGTATTCGCACCAAACATAGGAACAGCCCAACAGCAAGCATCAGCAGACAGGACCAGACACATGCATTCTAGGCCTAGTCCAGACCTTGTGTTAATTACTTCTCACCATGAAACACCAGATCACATTAACTCCATAACCATAAAGAGGATGGGATCAGGGCCAGAGGGGAAGGCGCGTGGATGGGTGTTGGTCTGAGTAGAGCAGTGTTTGGTACGGTTTCCTCTCAGGCTTTAACAGACTATGCACTATGTTTGATCAACTATGTTGTATCTTGAGGGAGGCAGACTCCAGTGAACAAGGGAGTAGCAGGCATCAACAGCCGGTCTGCTACTGCTCGTCGTCAAAAGCAGATTACTGTCACTTCATCAGAAGGTGCTGGAGCGAATCATTTTTGTAAAAACCTGAAGGTACCGGGGGAATGGGCAGGAGGCTGGGGAGGTGACAGTGTGTCGATGTATTCCCAAAGGCTTTACCAGATATTCTGGCAGGGATTAGTGGAGTCCATGTGTACCTTCAGTTCTGCACACAATAACTTGACAAGCGAAAATACTCTATTTAAGACTCCTTTTTCCACCTAGCACATCTGAGGTGATAAAAGCACTAAAATGCAGTAAAGACACATTTTTATGTCTCTCACTCTCACAACGTTAGAAATGAAATGTCTACAATCCATTCTAGGAAGAAAAAAAAAAGCGATTTAGATTGACAAAAAAAGGATTGTACATGGATCCAATCTGGGTTCATACAAAGGAATATAGAGAAAGTGTTGGATTTAGGAATCAGCCCGCAATCGATGAGTCCTGCTGACTTCAGACACTTTATCCTAACTTATCTTATATGTGCCTCTCAACGCGAGTCATCTCAAAAACCATTCCTGTGTTGTTTTGCAGAACTGACCTTTTGAGTTCAGGACAGTTGGTGTGTAAATATGACTTTTAGGTGCTGCCAGGAGGATCGTGGCCATTTCTCCACTCCAACAAGGTCTGCTGAGGACAGCGCTACCAGTTTTAGAACCATGGCAACCAGCAGGGGTGTCGGAATGAGTGGTCAATAAATCCTCTGCATGGCTCCCATCTCATGTTTCTACCCCTATGGTCAGGGTAAAAGTGTAGGCCTATGGAGTGAAAAGGACAGCCTTCGTAGATTTAACCTTGATGATGTTTTTAAATTGTCTTGACTGCAATGTTCTGGTTTTTCTCTTCCACCACTTGGCTATTCTTTCTGTAAAGACTATTAACACTACTCCAGGTGTAAACATTCTGACATTTTCTCCAAAGTGCATTACAGTGCTGAGCTTGCCTATTCAAAATGGAAGGCTCCAGGGACTTTAAAGGTCCCATGTCATGGGCATGGCCATTTCTACTGATAATGATTCCATTGTTGAGGTCTACTAGAATAGATTTATATTGATCGATATCGGCCGATACTCACTCTCTGCCGATCGATCGGTGTTCTTTAAAAATGCCAATCGCGAGAGCCGTTCGCATGACGTAAAATGATGACGTAAAATACACAACACTTTTCTCTGTGCGCGGCAAAACAAGCTCGCCAAAATGGCTTCACCAGTCTGGCAATATTTTAAGGTGTCCGAAAATGACAATAAAATAGCAGTATGCAACGTGTGTGAAGCAGAAATCCTGCACCTCCACCCGCTGTGACGGACCGGTGAGCGGAGCAACACACACAAGAGTTAGACCTTACACACTTAGCTTATTTATCTACCTCTGGAACAAGCTAAACTAGTTATAAATATATTTATTCTTCACTGTCGGGTCACTCATTACTGGATCAGTGAGCTGCATGAGATACTGACAGGCTGTCAGGAGAGAGAGAGAGGGGGAGAGGAAAAAAGAGCGCTTCCACTAATTTCTCCCGTGTTATTATCCAAAGTGAATGTAAACTTGAATAATGTACTTCATTTGAATGTAATAATTATGTTGGTTGTCTAATTCTTACATAACTGCATCCAGAGACATTGTACTTTTTACTGTAAGATTTTATACATGTGAAACAAATGTATAGGCTAATGTAAATGATCTTAAGCAAACATGCTAGTTATCGAAAGATCATTTACATGACACGTTACTTTAATAGAGCATTTCACCCCACCCTGGTTATGTGGCTATATAATCAATGTGGATAACAGGGGATGGCTAATCGACAAATCGGAGAGAAGGGGACACTTTACAAGACACACTCATACTTGCCAATCTTCCCTATTTCATTCCTGGTTTCCTCCCAGGGTCATATTTCTCCCGATTTTTGACAAAATCGGATTTACTCAGGACTGTTTCCACTGGGACTTTAATACAGCTACGCCATTGTTTGATTTCCATGGTAGCGCGTCTCTTTAGTAGCGCGCGTAACTGAAAAGCTGAGAGGGTGAGGCAGATAGTCACAGAAAACAGAACAAGAATCTACAACAACTCTACCCTCTGCTCACTCCTTTCCACAGGTCCAGCCCACACATATGCTCCATCAAGGATGGTGCTACAGGCCGCAAGGCAGTGCACTTACAACTACAATAAGCATGTTAATGTTAATCTAACAGCTCCGGCGATCCACTAGTACCCCCAACCCCCCCCGGGTTTTGAAATGCTCCCGATTTCTGAGGTCTCAAGGTTGACAAGTATGGACACACTCCCTCCTGTTTTCACATCCAGAATAATTGCACCTTGTGTCGCCAGAAGAGCACTGATTTAGCACTCAGAGCATATTAAAATGAATAAACACAATTAGCTGTGAGTGCAACAGCACCTCTGCACAGCACACATTTCTCTCTGCAACGAGACTCTCTTCAGAGCAGCTGTTATTAACTGTGATGTTGCGTCAAGTGCAATGTGACTAATTGTAAAGCACTTGATGCCACCAAAATGTTACTAATTTTTTGTTGAATAAAATGAATGGGAATAAATGGGTGGGCAAAGAAATAATTAGATGAACAAAGGGCTAGGCAGTAAATGTGTAGTGTTGGCTGATTAATGCGTTTTCTCTCATTAGAAAGATTAAACATTTTATAACCAAACCATGGTGTTCATTCAAGTAAAACCAAGGCACTGTAATTGAAGAGATAAACGTTATTAATAAGACCTAATCCTCTAATTCATTACATGTCTTTTGGGATGTCTGACTTTTGAAAATGGCAGTGATCTAATTTTGACATTTGAAAACGTCTTACTGGTTGTGAGTTTCAGTTTCAGTGTAACATCTGGAAAATCTCTAATGATAAAAGGCTCTTAAAGTATCAAGAGCTCTGCTTGCTTGTCCTCTATAAAAATCCAGTTGGTTGTATTTCAAACTTTCAAAATGCACTTCATGTTAAGAACCCCAAAGAACACAAACTATACAACAGTCAGAAACATGACAACATCTGAAATCTCCTGTAGCATGACGTTAAATAGCCTCCAGTCATTATGTGAGGCCTGTAGCTATCTACAATATCCTTCTCCTCTCCACCCTTTGATCCCGTTAAAAATGAGAAAGAGAATTCACCCTACTGTCGAGGTAGGGGAAATAAAAGAAAACAGCTCAGAATGTAATAATTGCAAAGGAAATGAATTTTCAAAACCCTGAGGAGGACACTTCTTTAAGGCCTCCGTTCTTCGGGGGGGGGGAGCTCCGGGGAGAAATCTAAAGTTTTGTCCAAGAAAATAAGTTTTCGAGGATGTAACACTCTCACTGCACCCTCCTTCCCCACTATTCATTACAACTGCTTACAAGCTTGCCACTAACAAACGCATCGATCTGCGATTTCCACAGACAAAAGAGAAAATAAGTCAAATTAAATAAAACAGCACCTTGCTGATGCTGCTCTGACAGACATGCCGGTCACGCTCAGTCGACTGTGCCTGGCAGCTTTTACTTGGCATTCTCATTGCCTTTTGTCTTTCTTGCCCAGTTATTTGACAGTGATGAGAGGTGATGAATTGTTCAATTAAAGCCACATTAAGAATCCAGCCCTAACTTGACGCACAGCCTCTTGGTATTCGTGTTGTCCAATTACTCCAAAGGACAAGACTCCTTCTTGCTACTGACAATCAACATGTGACTCTCATCATAAGACAAATGGGTTTATTTATACAGCCTAGCAGGCTGATTGAATACTGGATTGCAAGACTGATGATCTGGAGTTACAACATACGTTAAACCTGAATAACCATTACAAATGGAAATGTGGAATAATTGGTGTTGATTTAAAAAAAAAAAAGAAGCATAATAGAGGAGGATATATTCCCCATTAGGGGATTGTCTAAGGTTCACCAAGGTGTATAATAGCCTCAACATTATAAAAGCAATGGATGTAGGATGTATAGCTAGATGAATTGTCTTATGTGCAATTTCCCGCTTAATTCCCTGGTTTTGACCCCGACATCTGAAAACTCTACTTTATTAAGATCTGTAATAAAAACAACACTGTTTGTTCTTGTCTGTTCAGAAAGCTTCAGTAAATGAAATGCATTACTAATCTTTTGTTGGCTTGCAGTTGCTGTTGGGGTGGGAGGTGAGGGGGAGGGAAGGTTTTGCCTCAAGTGTTCTGACAAAATTAAGATCCACTGCAATTCAAGTTAGGCTCAATAGTCTTACTGTAGCTTGCTGTATCAAACAAATATGAAAAAAAGCCAAAGCTTGTTGCCAGAGTCAGACAAAATGTATTTCTTAAGAAAAGCATTAACCCTTGAGAACAAAGAAAGCTAATTGTAAAAAAAGAAAGGTTATCGATTGTACAAAAAACAGATAAATAACTTAAAGTGGCTATAAGTTTAAAAAGATAACAAAAAAGCTAAAATCATTAACAATAAACTCTACAAAAAGCAGTCCAGACACATTACAAGTAAATATGCTACTTCTACACCATTGTTATATCGTGTTAGACAGGATGGAACACAAATAATCAATATAAATTGTATAGTGATTCACTAAATTAATATCCCCTTATCAATAGTCACATCAGTTGTTTCATTGACATTTGTAGGCTTTTGCTTAGCCCTGATAAAAGTAATGTTCTTTCGCACGAATGTGTTTCAAGGAAACGTTATTGCAAAAATAAGTTCTGGCTTTTTTTTCCAGTAAACTTCCGTTTTTCTCATTTTGCACTGAGTCAGCGCCTTAAAGCAAAGGTGTCCCCCGGACCCCCCCAAACACACAGGTCAAACACTGAGCCTGCATTCTGTTGAGAGTTTTAACAAAATGCTCACATAACATTGCATTTGAAAACATCAAGGCAAGCATTTTTTAGCCATTATGTGCATGGTTCTGCTAATGTGAAGCAGGTTGAACAGAAAAACATACATCTTTATTTATCCCCCCTAGCAGACTGGAAAAAAAGGATGAAAATAGACACCCGGTAGATAAAACGGTCCAGCATTATGCCAGAGTTGAAGGAGAGTTAAAGAGGAGTAACTTTTTCCTCATTCTTATCACATAACATTGAACTGCTCTTTAAGCGCATATCAATCATTTCGAGATTTCAGAGAAGAAAAAGTTGCAAGCACTTACTTTTACGGGGTGAGAAAAGTATTTCTGAGACTACCCCCTAGTTGGTTTACGGGGGCAGATTTTAAAATCCAAATTCGTTGTGGATGAGGTCGTATTCCCGGAGAAAAAACTTACTTCACATTCCCGACGTTGAAAAAACCGCTATATTCCACTTTGTTGAGCAGCAGAGCAGTCACTTGTTATTGGAGGGAGCGAGTATAAAATACCTCTATTATTCCCTGTACGTTTGTATTCCTTTCCACAAGATAAGACGCTCCGAGCTAGAATCTCGGTGAGTCTGTGAAAGAAAAAGTAAATACCCTATAATAATCCGTGCGCGACACCGCCGCGCGCGGATCTCAAAATGTATCTCTCTTTATTGGTGTCTCTCGTTATCTCCGCGTCCCAGGTTTTGGTTCCTTTCTTCCTAAATCCACCTCATACGGACTGGGGGTGGGGAGACAGGAGTCAAATACCCCCCTTCTCCCTCCCCTCGAATGCAGTGAAAAAATACGGAGCTGTGTGCTGCGTTCAATGCCCCCTCATAGACTTCGTGTCTTGACTTCTCCCGAGTCGTAAATCCTACTACTTGGTGCGTTCAAGCACGTTTATTCGAAAAAACCTAACACAATGGGGGCCGAACGAAACAGCTTATTAGGCAACTGTAAGGCTGATCTTAATTGGTTCAAATAGCTCGGCTGCGACGGCAGAATGACTACGAGACAAATGCAGAGCAATGGTGCATTGACGGAAATTTACTTAAAAGAGAAAATCGTTGGTAAAGATAGTTAACATGTTCTTACAGTAAGTGATAAAGAAGCATGTTTTCATACTCCTAACTAATATACGAATTATGTAACTTGAGAGGTGAGAGATGCAATAAGTCATTGGGATAAAAATGTTGGTACTAAATGCAACATGTGAAGTTCATAAATAAAATGTAATTGTCAAAATGAACTACAAAGTTTACTGTAGATTCAGCAAGAAAACATCCAGTAATTATTAATATTCAATCGACAAGCTGTGATGAAATATCCATGTTATATATATTACATATTATATATAATATGGATATAATACAATAATATGTTGATTATCAACCATTTGTGCCAAGTTATCCCTTTGTCACCCCATTCTTTTCATTTGAATGAGGAGGGAATTGGACTTGATTTTACCCATTCACATCGGTTTTCAGGGGAAACAAAAACTCTGATTGGATGGTAGAATTCAAATTTGAATAGGGACAGCTGGGCTCCACTTTGTCCAGTAGGAGGCGAGACAGAAACTGAACTGACATCAATCCACTGGCCCACAGTCAGTTACCACCAGCCAGCATGGAGCCAAATGTTACTTCAAAGGCTAAACTATGTTAAGTTTTCTTGACCCTTGTTTAAGATTATTTTCAAAATACCTTCTGGCTCAGAAGTTCCCTTGTCCCTTAGCACAGCTACAACTGCTCAGATTAAATATTTCAGTAGCTTGCTACGTCAAATGACCTTACTGTAGCATTTAGAACCAGGGTGTATGATTGATAATTGATGGAAATGAGATTGAATTGGGCAGACTTTGGAAGGGGACTAACGTTTTTGAGGCACAGTGCATCAAATGAAAGGCCTCACCTGCCCTATTGGGAGGAGAGTAGCAATATATTCTGTGTGAACTTTTCAAGTTATGCAGGCAGTAATGGATAGCAACAAGCCTTTCTAAAAAGACCTATCTTCTGTTGTCAAAAAGCCACACTGAGCTACAAGCAATCCTCCACTGCCCTCTCTCTGCTCTTTGTTTAAAACCCAGTGTGACATGTAACACACCATAAAGAGGTGTAAAGGGTCATGTGGGGGGGTCTAATCAATTTAACTGTTGAGTAAAAATCATGCATTTATGTTACGTAGATTTCTCCCTTGGCCTCTTTGGTCACACTACAGACCCTTATTTAATCATGCCGGTAAATCTTAGTGGCAACCCAGAGCTCTCACCGCCATTCCCCTGGTGGCGTGAGCCTTAACATGGTAAATTTCACCCGGGTAGGGAAATGCGCTCAGTGGCCGAGGCTAGTGCTTTAGAAGGATAAAAAGAGCACTTACCGCCTGACATGTGCAATCCATAACGGAATAATGAGACTCCTCCACACTAGGATTTCTCTTCCCCGTCTCCCCCTTTCCTCTTTTTGTTTTCTTTGTGAGTGTTCATAAACGCCATGTAAATGCAAGGAGCGGAAGATGTTGCGAGTGCTTGTGGGATTGTGCTTAATCGCTTGCGTCTTGTTAGCCAATCGTGTAACAACATGTAAGATGTGAGGATGCTCCTAACGACCAGTGAACCTTGTGGAAAGTGCCAGTCTTCTTAAATCAGCTGTTAGTTTTAAAGTGAAGGTGATCTTCACAACAATGTCTGCTTATCAATGATTTCCGACAGAAAACACTAGCATGCAAGAAAAAGCTCTTCAGAGAAGTATGCTTCTCAAATTGTACATAAGTACTTCTACACTATGTATGCAATGTAGCAGTATATGAAATTGCTCAAGATTAACATGATCTGGATGACCACAGCACAGGGTGCCATTGCAGATTATACAACATGCTAAATGATTGGACATTTATTTAAAACTAACTACACTTTTGGAAAAAAACACATTTATTTTTGTTTTACCCCCAAAAAAGCTTAACACATATACTTAGCTTTTTTCATATTCCATGCACGGACAAAATATTTATGTCACCATCATATAAAGGTCAGAAAACTGTATCTTGTAAACAGAAAGGTGAATAAATTAGGTTAAGGCATATGCTTTGTCTCTTAGAGGCGTTCAACTAAAAAACGAACAAATTAGTGATGTGTACAAATGTGTCCATACCAAGGTCTAGCCTTTCCATATTTGCATGCAGACCTGCAATTATTTCTTGCTTGCTGTCTTGTTTTTTAACTCAATGTGAGATTGTAAAAAAAAAAAGCATGTTGTCTCTTTCCTTATTGTCTTAGTTCTCCCCTCTGCTCATCTGTCACCCCTAGGGGTTGAGGCACAATCACCTCCGACAGCAGCGGGCCATCGCTCACTCTGTCCCTGAAGGCGACAGCCTACTTACTGCCAACTCACGTTCAAATGGAGGACATTTCATCACCCCACCAAAAACACAATTAAAGATGTGAAAGCGGCAGTTGGCGGCCCTCAAGAGCCACCCCCAGTTGTGAGTTTAGTTACTCTGAGCCTGCCTCACCCTCTCAGATATTTACTTCCAGTGTGGTTGAGTGTTTCTCAGCTAAGATGAAACGCCACATAGCACTCGTGGCATTTCAGGGTGAACGAGACACTGAGAACGAGGGAAAGTGGACCAGCGCCCAGTGATTACCAATCTCAGAGAGCAGAGTGGCAAGCAGTCCGCCTTTGGTATACATGTAGCTTCAATAATTAGCTGATAAGTGACTGCACTGTGGGCTAGATTTTATTTTCCCTCCTATAAGCAAATAATGGAGGATAGTGTGATAGGATATGTGGTGATTGGTAATGTGCATAACAAACACACGTACTGGACACACACACAGAAAGCAGGAACACAGGCAGACTGACGGCTATTAGAGTGCAACGATGCTCCCGCTTATCTCCCTCCATGATAGAGATCTACAAAGAGCTTGAGAGAGATTATGAATTCATTACCTTGATACACAAGTGAGCACTGCGATAGACAGCAGTTTGAGAATGGTGATGGGAGCATGGTAGGTGTACTGGGAGGGGCAGGAATGGGAATGCAGCGAATTACACGCTGCTGGGTAGAGAAGAAATCTGTTCTCACTTGTTGGATTTTAGTCATTTTTTAGATCTTCAAGTGCCATGTTACATTAGTTACATTTACTCTCCCTATCTAGACTTTGACTACGGTACAATATTATTACAGTGTTGGTTGGAATATTTAATGTTTTAGTTTTTACAATATGTTCAAATAAAGGTTTTTGTTCACGGCATATTTCAATTTATCAATTCATTAATTTAGATTTTATGTTAAAAATAGATTTTTTTCCGATAACACAAATGCGTTTTTTTATTAGAGATTGTGTTTTATGGTGCTGAATAAAGCGTCACTTCATATAATTTTAAATTCAGTTTAAATTACGTAACAATAAAGTAATCTAGCACATGTGACTCGCGTTCATTTCTTGATTTTGTTGACATCTTTAAAGCTGTTGCTCATTGGTCACTCCTATTTTTGTGACTTTAATGACATGCAATTTGGCAGGATTGGGTGATGACTTGACAAGGCTGTTGATGGCCTTTTGTGGAGAGGACATCAGCTAAAGGCCTAAATTATAGGCTGCTATTTGTTAGTATAATGAATTAGAGTCAGTATAACCCTCTTGGAGGACTTGTATATCACCGCACTCACTTGATACCTCTCTTTCTCCTTAAAGTCTCCTGCATTTATTTTACCCGGCTCACTCTCAATATGGCTTTTTCTGAGTGTTTTGCCTCCGGCTCTGTTGAACTCAGCTGACATTTGGAGGCAGGTGAAAGAGTGCAGTTAAATAAACTAAAGCATTTCAGAAGAAAGGGTTAGGACAGAGGAAGATACAAACAATGACAGAAGCAGTGTTTTGTATGACTGTGTTTAACTGTGTGTCATGTGAATACTGTTAAACTGACACGTGTTGTTGTATATATGGTGCCTACTGCTGCAGAACATTTCCATTTTCCTTGACTGAACGGGCAGTTAGTTGAACTGAATGTTGTAAACTAGTGAAGGTTTAATATGTTCTCCTCTGTGTAGAGTTAGACCATTATTTGCTTTTCATTACACACTTTATGGCAAATAGTTATGTCAATCGTTGATGTTAATATTTCACTGTGACTGCATACTTTATGTGGAAGAAAAGTCTGTGGAATATGAAAGCAGATTTGATTTTATGAATCCCTTTCATTTTTTGTAAATCAATTCATTAAAAATAAAAATAAAATATCACTGAATTTAGGGGGTATGAAAGTATAGCATGCTCTTGATGAAATTGACTAAAAGTAAAAACATTTAAAATAGTAAGAAAGAAATGTCTGCTAACAGACCTATGAAAGTCCCATTGCTTTTTAAGCTCAATGTTTTCTGTGCTGGCTTGTTTTTAGTGTGGTAATAAGCACTTTTACTGAGCAATAACTACCTGTAATGGTATATCACCATATGAATCCATCTTTCAGCAAATTTAGAAACACATCTTTGATTGTTAGGCTGGAACAACCCAGGGTATAATTTATGCTGTGAGTAGGGGTGTTTTTATGCAGTAATATATCATTACTCTGTGTATATGTTTGTATGCAGTAATATATCATTACTCTGTATGTTTGTATGCAGTAATATATCATTACTCTGTGTATATGTTTGTGTGCAGCGTCCTGTGAATATGCCTTTTTTAAGTGTGTGTGCCTCTGAGGGACTTTTTATGTGCTGTGTGTGCATATGTGTCCTTCACTGTGTGTATGTTCAAGCATATGTGCCTTTCAATGTGTGTCATTGTATATAGTGTGCTGTATGCATGTGCATTTGAGTGCCTTTAACGCTTTCGGGTCACTGTGCGCGTGGTGCTGTCTGAAGATGCAAGTGTGCCTTTCAGCTAGTGTTTGTGCACATGACGTACGTGTGTAGTGCATTCCTACACCGCGAAGAGGCGGGTGAGGCCAGGAGTGATGAGTGATGCCAGAGGTGGTTTTTTGACCCACCCCTCTGCTGGCTTGCTGGCACACTAATGGCCTCCTCAGTGGGTTGGCTGACCGACTTGCTGGCTCTCAGTGGCTCCTTCTTCCTTATTTGGTAGTGGGGGATGGTGGCGGCAGGGGAGTGGATGGTGGAGTAGCGGTGCTCTGTTTACACGCAGGGTCAGGAGGTCATAGCGCCAGAGTGCCATGGAGCAAACACAGATCACTTCAAGACAGTAAAAGAGCGAACGAGTCATTGCTCCACGGCCGTCAACGGGATAGATCGGGGCAAATTTGCCGTGAACAAGTGTGATGGAGTGTGTGTGGGTGTATTTGTGTGTATGTGATAGAGAAGGGTGGATAACAGTACATACTTTGGTGAAGCCCTGTAAAAGAAGATAGCCTATACAGGTAATGTACACACACATACACACTGTGTTCTCTTTCCCCTGTTCTGCTCTCAGGCCGTGGACAGTTGAGGGGAGTCGGTGGGAAGGAAATTAAAGGCAACCATCCTTATAGTTTTTCTCTTGTCCGCTTGAATGCCTGCCTGCTTGCCTGCCTGTGTTCCCTGGGCAATGTTTATGCTGTGCCCTGCCCAGGACAGAATAGATTCGCCCACACAGCACTGTGCTCTCAACCAGAACCTAAGTAGGTCTGGCAAGCCCGAGCCACAGTCCCATTCACTCTCACTCCTCTGGATTAGGCCCCATGGCCTGGGGCATCATAGCAGTGACTGCATTAATAGACCTAAGATAGCATCTCTCCAGCCCACCCTAAAAATATCTCTGAAAGTTTTTCATATTAGGACACATCAGCAGGTTGTTTATTTTCATTCATCAGCTTCCCTAAACTTTAGCGGGATAGTTTATGAACCACTTGGAATCTAAGTGTTAAGTTATGTGTGTCTGCAGGGTCAGCCAAAGCCCTGCAGCTGGTAAAAAGTGTTCTTACTCACGACTTGTAACAGGTTGTCAGAATTGATGGTTGAGCTGTACTGAACAAGCAAAGACATCAATTAAGCTTGGATGTATTCCACGTTCCAAAGAAATAAAATGGAAAATTCGTCATGAAAACAGAAAGGGGATATGTATCACACTGCTTAGCCCATCATCACTGTGAGGTAAGCACAATAAGTTAAACATGTATCCTTTCCAAATGCCATGAAATAACATGCGTTGGCATAATCAAACTCATTACCTCCAAACTTCACTTCCATTTACATTTCTTTAAATGCCACTACAAATAAGTAAAGCGTATATAATTGAATAATGCTCATTTATAGCTGTATTTTCTTTCTTCTTGTTGTATATTAGGATTGTTGTATGTTCAGTACGTGTGCAGGGAAAGCACTGCTGTGAGGAGGGTGGTGGCAGCTCGCAGGGCACATTATCCAGCCTGTCAGCCTCCCAGTGCCATGCCACGGATAACAGCGCTCTGCGAGAACACAGTGCCTCTTGACGCCAGCTGTAAAGATTAACAGAGCTTTGTTTAATTGTGCTGCTAACATCCTAGGAGCCACTTAAAAGCTGCTGCTCTCTTTTTCTTAGAAACGGTCATAGAAAGCTCAGCCAATAGTTGCCACTAACTGTGCTTTAAGGTGCAAATGCGTAAGGGATTTGGCCAAGTCATGTACGCTCTGAGAATTGCATCATTGCACAGGTAAGCATAAAAGCGAGACCAAATTCAAGGTGGATTTTCACACCACCTACAGGCCGATGAATAACAAATCTTCGTGGGTGGATGAATAAATGGTTTCTTTTATAGATGTTTGTATCCAACTGCCAAATGTTGATTATGCAATTTTAAACCAAGAAAGCATCCACAGGGCCCACTAGCAGCTCCTAGAGGCCATGTTCCCACCCAACTGAATCAGTGACAATTCTACCAACTGACTTAAATTGCCAATATTTAAACCAAACAATCTTCTCACAAGTTGGAATAAACAAGATCAAACACTAAACTTAATAATATTTCCTCCGGTTGGATGTTTTTTTCCCTTTTTTTACATCTGCTGGCAAAATGCAACTTTACACAAATTAACTTTTATCAGTGTACCAGCCTAGGTATCCTCACAGGAGGCTTAATGGAGGTCTGTAGAAAACCCTGAAGCAGCAAAACTAAATTGTTATCCTTCTTTCTAGAAGTATACCCAAGATGGCATCTTTTAGACATGTGAACACGGTAAGCAAGAAGGAAAGGGACCAGTCCTATTTTAAATGTGCATAGTGGGTGTCATTTCATAGTTGTTATAACACATTTTTGTTAATGCTAAATGTACTTTGGTTTTATTTTATTATTTGTTTAAATTAATGAATTGTTGTTGTGCCTCAGAATAATGTGGTGCTTACTGTGTTTAAGAAAACAGGGATACATGTGAATAAATCATTTAATCAACAAATCAAGTCTATTCAGAGAATAGCTTTTTTAAATGGAGGAAAATCCTCTAAAATCCCTTGGCTGATGTGTAAATGACACACAGTCATGCGGTTAAAGCTATCCCTGTCCTTTTCAGTTTCCAGCTTGCCCGTAGTGGGGGGTCCAGATGTGGTGTATCTCGCCTCTCCAGCATTTCTGTAGTCAAATGTTGCAGGCCACCGAGGCCTCACTATCATTGCAGCCCAATATGCAAAATGCAGCTGTTAATATCAGGCTGGGGGGCTCCGGTGGAGAGGTGACGAGAAGCAGGCCCCCCCGCACGTGGAGAGGGGATGTCTGGTGCATCTGCTCTGACACCCATTAGCTCACACTCATCCGCAGTCTCTGCATGTCTGCCGCTCTGCCAGCAGCTCTAATAATCAAGTTATAACATGTAAATGAGAATGGGATGTGCAGAGTATGTAATGACAGTCAACTACAGTAGATATTTCGGAAATAAATTAAACTAGCTTTGGAAATGAGGACATTTTGCCAGACAACCGAGAGATTAAATTCTGACCTGATGGTGTAACATCTGGATGAATAAGAATCATCCACGTGGTCATACAGTGCACACATGTAAAATATCAAGGTGGGGTTTGATTTGAAAGTTGATAATGTCAACCGAAACAGAAGTGTGTAGGTTATAGAAACTATAATATTCTGTAGAATGTTTCCAGTTTGTAAGAATAGGTTGTCTTTTTGTGTATGTTTATGCTTTACAGCAGTGGTCGCCAACCAGTCGATCGCGATCGACCGGTCGATTAAAAAACAAGTAACAAAAGAAAGACAAATTAAATTAAAATAATAATGTTTGAAAAATACGTTTTTAGATGTAAACCTATCATCCACCACCCCGTTAGCAGGTGCCACTTGATTGACGTATATTTGAGACACCTCAATAATATAATACATTAACCGTGCTTTACGTGAACCTCATCATGACACAAGAGACAACGGCAGGACTGTAATTTCCCGTGTTCAGTGAACGCACCAGGACCAGACCAATCAGAGATTGCATGGAAATACACGTGTGCTTGTGTCATTCAAGCTCGGCTCTGTGTGTGTGTGTGTGTGGCAATAGCGCATTTAGTGTGATAGAGAGGGACAGAGAGAGGGAGGAGGGAGAGAGAGGGAGAGTGGGAGAGAGGGACCGGTGCTAGCGGGGATGTTAGCATCTGGTTAGCTAGCTGCACTAACGGACATAAGGAGCTGTTTCCACAACAAGCTGGAGGAGAGTCCTCTCCTGTCAGACTGAGGGGCTCAGGTGAGCTAAAGGACTCTGAGTGTTTAGAACGGTTTTGTCACAAATTATTCAAAAGATTATTTCCGGGGCACACCTTAAGAAAAACAAGAATACAGTTTAAAAGTAATGTAATGTAATGTAAAAAGGGGAGTGATTTATAAAATATCCATAATAGTTGGGGGCCTAGGGGGGAAAAAAGGACCGTTTGGTTCAGATTCTCGCAAATTCGCCAAATTTGGCACAGATGTTGTCCATACCGTACTTAATCATTTTAAGATGGGTGCCAAGATTGGCGCCCCATGGTACTGCCATATTGCGCAATCCAATATGGCTGCCACCCGAAAAAAACAAAAAGGCCTAGAATCATAAATGATACCACTTTTTAGGGGTTTTCTGGGCCGTAAAATCTGATTCTGGTGTTATTTAAATGATTTGAGGTCAAGATTACCCCTCAAGGTCAAGTTTACTCATCAAAGTTAGTATATAAAGGTAATATCGGGGTAAAATTCAGTATTTCTGGTGCAACATGCCAGATTCTACCCCCTTTTTTTTTTCTCATTATAAGCTATACTTGTATGTATCAATGTTTTATTTCACAATTCAAAACAATCTGATTCTGGTTTCATCTCAATGATATGAGGTCAAGTTTACCCCTCTAAGTTAACATAAAGGTCATTTTGTGTCATAAAAAATAAAATAGGTATCATTATTTAAGAAACAGTATGGACTACTAAAACGCCTAGGGCCGGAATACAATTTTGTCGGAGTCAGTGGCAATTAAGTACGATATTTTGGTAGAGTCCAGTCATCCTGGAGTTTCGATTTACACGTTATGGTAACAATCGATACAATGATAAAATATTAAAAAACCAACGAATGAGTCTTCTCGATGTATAACCTTACCTAAAAAGAAATTGAACTGAGTCATCCGATAAAAAATGTTACACACACTTTCGCCTAAAATAATTCAATGATACTTAAACAGTAACAACTTTCCCAAAAAAGCTCTTCCCCTTGATATTCGGACTTATTGATTGAAAGATAATGATTTTGTAATTTTGGTGTATTTATTTAGTGTTAATAAGATCGAAATAAAATGGAAGGGCATAACGAAGTTGGTGGTCGAAAATACTCACAACAATGCAGTGATTGACATTCGAACAGTGTATGATCAGAATACCAGTGAGTCTCATAGGATTCAATTAAATCGGCGACCTCTTCGTTTCTAGTCCCCTCCCCCCCCCTACTATCGTCGTCTCCTTCCAGAGTTACGTCAACACACACCAACAAAAAGCCCTAAACGTGAAAAAAACACGAAACATGAACCGCCTCCTCTCCGAGACCAAACTACCCCGTAATCAACACATTTAGTGCGTTCACTCTCCGACCGGCAAAAGTAAGTCTGACCAAAAATTTTTGACCGATTGTTGCCTGATAAAAAGAAATCACATACGGGTAGGTTAAAAATTTTAGTTATCGTATGTTGGTCGCCGCCTTAAAGTGCCCCGGTCTCGCCGGTACCGAAAACCGTAACACGGGAATTTTTACGATAACGGACGGTGTCCCACCGGAACTACGGGGAGAGACTGATCAAACCCACCCAATCGTCAGACCGGAGAAAGACTGTGCCCCGAAGTCTATGGCGTATTAAAACTCCCTCCCCCTTTTTTTTAGTCGCGCACGCGAACTAAACTCGGACGGTTACGGGGCGCCCAGCCTTGCGCAGATACTGTCCCTCCAGCCGTTGGGACGCGTGCTGCAAGGTCTAACCGCGTGCGCCCCCGTGGCATTGGTCACCGTGTGAATCCTTCATTCAACCATTTATTCGACGACGATTATTATTATTTATCATAAAAGCCCTAGGACTTGCTCCTGGACCGGCGGTCCTCGGCAAGATGGACGCTCCCTTCGGTACGTGCCGTTGCGTCGGGGCCGAGAGAAGAATTGAGGTCCGACTGAAAAGACCCCCGGCGAAAAGGAGAATCAACCCCGTATCGCCCCCCTTTTTCCTGGCAAAACCAAGTCTAAAGAGCGTTAAAGCGGTTTAAAACGTGGCTACAACAGGTATGCCATAGAATTAGTAAAATTCTACCCGGACGGTCTAACCCCGCCCCCGGGTATCCAATGACGGTATAACGCGTTAGGTTACTACCGACGAGGTGGGCCTTTTTTTGTTTTTCCGGATCCTTAGTATTTACTATGGTGAAAAAACCCGCAAAAGACCCGGCATTTTAACTAAGACCCACATAAATTTACTAAAACTCGCAGTTCTAATGGGGAGCCAGTTCACATGAAGAGTTTCAAATCAAATATTTCCATTAAGCCCCACATTTTAAGTCATAAAGACCCACGTGACGTCTAAGATGGGGGTAAAAAAAAAAGGTAGATATTCGGATATGAGAGCATACATAGTTACAAACATTAAAGGTTAAGTTGTAAGACTAAGACGCAAAGTAGAGTGTACTATACTCGCAGTTCCAAATGGGGGAGATTAATTGTATTTCGAGAAAACAACAGTATTTTTTATTTTACGCATAGTAATAGAATAACCTTATTACAAAAACGGTAAATTGGATAAAAGTTTGAACAAACTTACTTGTTCCGGTCCTCCAGTTTGATCAATTGTGTACACGACACAAACGACTTAGTCGGACGGTCGAATTTGGTCCACTCGCATGGATTACCTCCGACAACTGACCACTAAGTACCAGGTGTATGTTTTCTGTCCTTCAACAATTACAATCGTTTTCACGTACGTAAGACTACTTGTACTTAACCTTTAACACACCGACATATCAAAGTACCACACTTATGACAGTTTCTTGTACACAACTAAAAAAAAAAAAAAAAAAAAAAAAAAAAAAAAAAGTACAAAAGTCGGGATCGATTGTACATCGATATAATCGAAGACCTGATGTACATCGATTGTTAACGAGTCTCTAAACATCTCGATCGATCGAAGGTCACTAACACACACACTTACGTAATAGACGACTCGGGATTCGACGATGTGAACGGCCCGATTATTCTATTGATACACGTTAAAACCCTTTAAAGTAATAATAAGTAATAAAACGGGTGTTATTTCAGTAGTTAATTTAATCTTGTTACTATACTCACTTAATTTACTTCAGGATCCCGCTATGATTATAACGATAAGTAAAAACGTACGCGAGACGGGAAGACAAGGGTTGGTTGCAACGTAAATGGATTTGGATACAGCGGAACAAACATCCGACGGACGGGAACAGTGTCATTCTGCCCCTGACCGTTCACGTTTCAAGAAAACACAGACTGCTCGGATTAGTAGTATTACCTGATCTTGTTCCTCACCAGTTCGAGTTCGTACAAAGATAGTTTTAATACTTGACCCTTGAGACAACAGAAACAGTTCTACGCAAGTTTTGGACCTCTTTCTGAACTGTTGAGGTTTCTGTCTCCCTGAACATGTGAACTCTACACGCTAGATTTCTCAGAAGTCTACTATAGTTACGTTACTAGGAAGGAACATTGCAGTGCTCAATCAGTCCAACTTACCTACCAGTCCCGCACACGCCGTTGAGAATGTAACGTATTCGCGACCACTACCACGGGTTTTTGCACGGTCCGCCAAACTGTAACATCATCAAGAAGCCAATTTGTCGCCCGCTCCTCCTCTTCGTTCGTTTCTTCGGACGGGGGTCACGTCTCTGACCGGGACAGGGTTTTTGACGTCTAGTAGACCGCTTAAAAGTCGTTGCTTCCCGTTTACAGTTTATAACAAGTTAGACACTCCCGCACTAGGCGCCATTGGAGGGTACCCCGTGTAGACTACTACATCATTTGTAGATTTCTCCTAACCGCTTCTGGTTGTTTTTGAAAACGACAATGAACCGCGTGAATCAACGGGGCGAAGACCTACGTGAACGCCCGAAAACTTTAAAGGTATGAGTGGTATGTGACAATACATCAAATTCTTTGTGCGAGGATAGCATGAATCTTTTTGCACTAAGCCCACGGCCGGACGTGAAGCTGCGGAAGTTATGCCTAGTAACGCGAGTCTATTGACTCGGGACTAGCGCTTGTGAAGTCTCTTGTGAAATAGTTCGAGAGTCTCGATGCGTCTCTTATACATAGCTTATCAAACTGCTTCGACTAAGTTGCCGCATAGTACCGGTCTCCCTACTTTTTTCGACCCCGGCTGTGAGTTTGCGCAAGTTCCTAGTGGAAGAGTTCAAAGATGGACTTAACCCAACCGACTCCAAAGGTTTCCTTTATTTCCGGCCTTTCCCTATAATAAGATAGAGTGTTCAAACTTCCAGGGACGGACTACTCTGAACGGAGTTCTGTATATCGCGCGTTTCAACCAGTTCTTCTACCCGAGAATACAAAGTACCGCCCGGACGGTAATACTACGGGGTTTGAAATATGTCTCCAGTTGACGGAAAACCTACCGGAGGAAGGACGATTGACGGAGTGTCGAAGGTCCAATCACCTTCTCTACCCTCAAAGAATTACATCACGGAGGTCCCGGGTAGCCAGACTCTTCTAAATCACTCCTGTCACTGTAGACCTTACGTTTCCCTCTTCTTAACGTACGTTGTAGAGTGTTGACGAGATAGATTGTTAATGATCATTCCCATGTGTGGGCGACACTTCTGCGCTATGTTAGCGGGTGTTGTTCCTCGCTACTTTGGGGAAGGGGACAATAGCGACCGGAGTCGACGGTACCTGCGTACCTGCTGCTTGTTTTTGTGCTAACTATAACTGTACGAGTTCCGTACAGTCATAGTAATGTTTGCAACTCCTAGTGACGTCAATTCGGCTGCCATAACGAGTTCGCCCCACACACGAGGCCGGTACCGGAGAATCTACCTCAACGCATGTGGTTAGGTTGTCGCACGAGTCACAGAAGTGGTGGTAACTACACCGATTAAATCTGTCGTCCCGAGTCCCGTTAAGAGTGGAACTACTCAAGGGCCATATGGACACGCACTGGTTGGTAGGAGCGTACGTCTTGGATCCACACTCGCCCTAGGTAATTCGAACTGCGGGAAGCACTTTGGTGTCAGCTGAGGCTTTTCCGGATGGTCTAGAGAGCGAGGAGTACGGGAGGGTCAGGTTGAATGAGCTCTTGTCTACAGAAACGGTGGTTTATACCCGGTGTCGTTTCAGTCGGTCGGCGGAACTACACGTCCGACGGCTTGCCAGTTCCTACTCCATACCTACCGTGTGCCAATTGTCACACCGGACTTCGTTCCGTGCACCATCGGGTCCCTCCACTGTAGAGTGGACCACGCCTATGTTGAGATACGTGATCGGTCGCTCGTTAGATCACTTTCCGGGGGGTCGACTCTAGCCGTAGATGCGGGGGATAAAGGGTCTGCCGGCGGTAGGCGTAGAAGTTACTTCGTGCGTCTACCTCGACTGCTACGGTCCGTGGTCTCGATGGGAGTTGGGTCCGGTCGATCGCATGAGCGCGACGGTAGTCGTGATAGAACGGATAGTAAGTTTGACGAGGTTAGCCGTTATGGGGTTGTGAAACCCCTCTCCGTTCCAAACCAACGGTACTACCCCACGCGACGTATAACCTCTGTTCACGTGAGACTTATTACCGCTCGACCGAACGAGCTGAGGCCCACCCCGGTGGTAAGGAGCGGATCCGACCTCCAGGACTGTAGGCCAGCGCGTGTTAGATCGCGAGTTTACTCGTAGTGTCAGTTTGCGTGGTTCCATACGGGTAGTCAAAGAGAGTACAGTAATACTCCGAGGTTGTCTTGGCGGAGCGTCTCATAAACACTTTCATATGCCCGGGTGTGACCTAGTAAAACATATAACCTCAGTTGCAAGTGTTCTACCAAGGGGGTCAAAGTCAAGACCAGGTTGTATTACTCGACCTCTAAGACTACACAGCGGAAACACGCAGGGACGCCCTTCCCTGAAAGGTGATATACACGTCGTACACTGCTTGAACGCCGACCAAAGTGCGGGACCTGGGTGGTTGAGCGTGCAAACCACGGCCAGGTACAGGCACTGTACCAAGCTATCGGACTATTTGTGGGAGTCAGTAACGACTTAAGACTTTCCGTGGAACACACGCTTTAGTCGATCTTTCAAGTCGGAGTACCGGGTTCCGGTTCGGTACCGCAGGTTGTTTTCGGAGGTCCGGCGTACGCCTCGGCAACCTAGAATACCCAGACCGGCGAATGAACAAATACGACGCGACTGGACTAACGTGGCCTATCAACTCCCAAACTCCCGGTAGTTACTGGGTGGTGCAGTAGTGACGAGTAGTACTCCTTCCTGTATGACCGCTACATTCAAAGCGTTCCTAATGAGAGCAAGGAGCTACACCGAGTCTCGACCTTGGGGGGAAGGAACGATGTCGGTCCTCGAATACGTGAGCTATGGCACAGACCCCGGCCGTCAACACAAATAGAGTTAGTACTCCGGCCGGTCTGGGAAGAAACGTCGTAACAGTTCCTTTCAACCTTTACCGAAGTCGTCATGAGAAGCAGTTCGCCTTTTGTACGATTGTAAGCAAAGGTTGCTTGACCGGGTTCTTTGTCCAGTCCTGCCGATGCTCGCTTGTACGCAAAATAGGTGTGACAAGGAAGTGAGGCAGTGCAGGGTTACGACTGTACTGACCTCACTTTCCTGTCAACACACAATTTGTACAACGAAGACTACGGGGCAGAAACCTGGCGCCCCGGCACGACCGCTACAATCGATACAAAAACGGCGAACGCCAATACCAATGACCGAACTTTGTAAGTTAGAAAGACTGTCTGCCGGCTTCGCCCAGCGAAGTACAACGTCATTTCTTCGTTGATTTGACGCCCGCGGTCTGATAAGACACATCAGCTCAAGTATCCAGACCGAACACCGTTCCTTTCCCCAACGGATCGACGACGAGGAGCTACTTGCTATAGACCGCATGAAATGAACGTCAATACAGGGAAGGAGACTACTCCGTACCTACTGCAACCACCAGTAACTACCGGAGTAGGAGTTGATAGGCACACGCGAAATGTAGGTCCAGGTCGCGATATTGTACAATTTCCCGAAGTCCGAAGGTCTCTGTTGCCGAGGCCGGTACGCGAACCCGAAAACAACCTGCCCGCGAACGAACCGACGTTCTCCGACTTGAAAGATTCGACTCACGGTTGCAACGGAAAGACTTAAAGTCGTCACATGCAACTAACCACAAAAGTCATAGACTTGTAGGCGTCTGCGGTCAGTTGCACGCACAACACACCAGGTCCCCGCATTCGCCGGTTCCGCATGTCGAGTGATATCACCTTCAGGGAGGCGTGCCCTAAAACATATCGCTGTGAGCCGAGGTCGAAAGATACCACAGTCTTGACTTGACCCCTTGCAAACACTGCAACTAGGGGATAGTTCACTAGTCCCACCGCGGGTACTCAGTAAATTTTAGAGTGTGTATGAGACGCATCCGCCAGCAAACCGCGCAGTATTTGTACTCCCTTGACTACCGATGAACACGCAAACTACACCCGAGTTACCGCGTCTAACACGCGCTGGCCTACAGTCTCGGAGGCGGAATCGCTCCTACCACCCGGGTGGCCCAGCTCGTCGTCAACGGTTAGAATCCACGTAGAACAGAAGTTAACGCCGTTGGTAGGACCGTTGGTGAACAGGAAGCGGTGTCACCAAACCCCATAACGGCACCTCGCAACATACTATGTTTATCACCGACTAAGACGTGCTCAGCGACAGACCGAGACCCAACCTGAGACACGAACTACCAGCGCGGAGCCACGAAGTACCTTCTACGCCTACGGCCAAAGAACAGACAACCCGTTATCCCGCCAATCTACGCTCGCGTCACCCCCGAAGGACTACGAGAGACCGACGTATCCCAAACATAGGGGGTTCACCTACTACAGTGCGCTTGGGCACGAAGCGGTGTGACAATTCACAACGTAGGTCAGGAGTAGCAACTGGCAACCGGTGCGAACGTGAGTCGCCACACAGCTGAAACCGACAACGGATAAACCGTCTGTAACAAACTCATTCACCGCACGCCCTAGTGCATTCCAGACCATCAAACCTCACTGCACAGCTCCCCAGTCATTCAACCAGGGCGAAGTGGGATCCGAAGAGTACGCCCCTACCCAATATAAAAGGCCACCCAGGCGCGCATTCCCGTATAGGCACCTTGAGTTAGTTTCACTCTTCAACGGGACCGGAACGACAGATTAATAGGTGAGTACCCAACCACTCTGTAGTAACTCTGCCGACAACCAGCCATCAGGTGCGGGAGATCTTCACCGTGGGCGAACTCGATGGAGCGAATGAACGGTACGGCAAACAATACTTGATACGGAACTCGTACAAGTTATAGTAGACAAAAAACAAGGCAGGCACAGTACGCCGGACTCCGGTGCAGTCCCTCCCCCAAGAGCGAGCAACAACAAGCGCAAACATAGGCAGAGTGTCCCACCCACACAGGGAAGATCAAACACATCGTCCAACACTCACAACGTACGGTAAGGAGAGGGAAACGAAGCTTACGACCAGAAGTGATTAAAGAGGTTCTCGACCTACCCGGGACCCTCGTGATGTAACTTCTTGAGGGAGTAGAGAAGGTTGACCTCAGACACCTCCGCAACGCTTTCCTCGAGTTTCCCGTCAACGAGACATATTCAACACGTAGAGTACCCGGGCGTTACTTGATTCTCGTAGAAGAACTGTAAACACGCCGACATATACAAACCGTTCGAGCCTAGTCGTGGAATGAACACCTGATCATTATAGAAGGCCGGAAATAAAAGGAACCTTAGTGGTAAAGCCAACTTTGACTCTCCACTAGGGAACTCAGCCAACTCACACTGAAAAGTAGAACCGTAACTACGGACTAGTGAGCCATTTGAAGCAGTATAACGTCGAGGCCGTCGGCTTACCAGTGACACAAGAGTCATCCGCTAATAGACTCGGCGCTACTAGCAAAAACCGCAATTTCCACGTCGCGGCAGCAAAGAGCAGCATCGCCACAAAGAATAGTATCAACCACCCTATACCTTTAGTCGGCGTACACGGTAGTCTTCGACCCCGTTGACAGCGCGTTCATTTCGTTTCAAAAACCACCAGAAGCCCCCGGGGTTGAGAAACTAAACAATAGATGGTAGTAGTCTACAACGGACGACACCTCCAATCGACCTAGGTGCGGGAGGTCTACCTTGTTATAAACTGTAACGGAACAACGACTTTTAAGGGTCTACTAGACTCAAAAAACCCTGATCCCGGTCAGGAGACGGTGACCCCCGCGGTCAAGAAACAGACCGAAGAGAGAGCGGCAAATTGACTCTTGATGACTGTTATTTCGGACGTGCAAACCACTCATGTGCGGAATACGTACATCTCCAACGACGTTACGGACTTGGTAGTAAAGTTGACTGATTTAGCACTGCAATGTCCTTCTCAGGTAACCGTAACTAGTAACTTCAGAAATCTAGGGAGAGTTCACTATGTTCAGGGAGACAGAAACCTCAACAGTTCGAAAAGAGGCCAAACTGTAAACTGTTCTGTTGCTCAGGGTCAAGTATAAACCTATCTTCTGTACGAACTGACTGGAGAACAAGATCAGGTAATACTACTACATCGAGCAGCGTGTGTTTCTTGAAAGTGAACGGGTAGGGCAGAATATATCCGCTGATCGCCGTGGATTTTGTTCCTGTATCCAAACCATAGTTGCAACCACCGCTGGCTCTCGTCCCACGTGTACGTTTTTACGTTCACCTATCTATAATCATAGGGTCCTTGAAGTAAATAAGTGAAGTATAGAAACAAAGATAAAAACTTACTGAACATAAAACCCGGTTTATAACTTAATTATTACTTTAAAGAGTTTTACTGTAATCAAAGAATAAATCGACGTTCACATGGCCGTCTTAATGGAATCGAGTCGTCCTTCATAAGTAAGGGTTGTTAGTGACTCGATCGACAAGATAAGAGACTTCGTTAACACATCGATTACAATCCAGTCTCGATTATATCGACATTACAATCGATCGAACTTTTGTAGTTGATGTACAAGAAACTGTCATAAGTGTGGTACTTTGATATGTCGGTGTGATTAAAGAATACAACAGATAGTCTTTTTACGTACGTGATGAAAAACGATTGTAATGTGAATGGACAGAAAACCATACACCTGGTACTTAGTGGTCATGTCGAGTAAATCCAATTGGAAGTGGACACAAATTGACCGTCCGACTAAGCGTTTGTGTCGTGTACAACAAATGGACAAACTGAGGACGGAACAGAGAGTTTGTTCAAACTTTTACCAATTACCCGTTTGGTAA